>NW_009236165.1:0-34673 GCF_000690835.1 Fulmarus glacialis | reverse complement strand
TCGATCCAGCCTGTCTAGGTTCCTCTGCACACTAGAGTCTGTAGACTCAGCTACTATGATGTCTAACTTGTAATACTGCAGTCACATAAGACCTAACAGGTCACATGTTTGCAGCAGGATAGCATACATTTCAAGAAGTGAAACAGAAAAGTGTTGATGAAGGGGTTTTCAGATGAATTTTTGTAGTTACTGCACTAAATCCCTAAGAAAGGCTACTGGTATCTGAAGGCATAACTAAGGTCTAGGGTGAAGTGCAGTTTCCCTCTAATAATCTTGCTTAGTGACATGCTCAAACTGCCTGGAGACGATTTAACTTCTTAAAGGAACAAAGATTACAGTTCAGAAGAAACATTTTTCCCTCCTAGGTGTTCATAAAATCTGGAAGTAAGATTTTTTTTTTTTATCCAAAGTATGGGAGGGGCAGCTACAGATTGAAACTCAGGGAAAGCTGTTCCTCAGACAGATTATATTGGTGGAAGAATGAAGTTGTCCTAGTAACTCTTCTTCTTGACACATAAGAATATTTAGAAATGTTAATTAGCTGTCGTGAGCATATAATTGTCAATATAGAAATTATTTTTTCTGTACAAAATTTATCTTTCTATGTAGGGAGGGCACAAAGCCTGTGATGACCGAAGTCTTGCAGACGTCTCAGAGTACACTGCATATTACCAGCATACGACGAAAAAAGAATTAACAACACATTTTAAAAGCTTTTCATAAATTCTTCAAAATTAAACAGCATTTATATTAAAGTTGTACACAAAATCCTACAAAATCCTTGGATTCCCCAGTGAACTTAAAAAAGAAACAGCCTGGAATATCATATTGACCAGTGGTATTATTTTTGGTGATATGAAGAAGGAGCAATATCATATCTAACCTTTCTAGGGACATAAATATCCTGCGTCCTCTCTCCTCACATCCACTCTTATTTTAAGAGTTGTTTGATGATAGAATCTTTGAATACTTCGAAATTTCATGACAATGATTGTTTAATTCCCATGTATTCTTTTATAGTCCTTAATTGCTCCCACTAGGTGGATGAGGAGGCTGAACAAACTCAGACATAAAGACTCAGAAGAAAATGGAGTCTCAACTAACATCATAGAGAATTGCTGCAAACCAGAACTCATCAACATTGAATTTTTTAAAATGGAATTTTTTCTACTTTACCCATCTGAACTTCCAAAATCTTTTTCTTAGCTAAATAACATTGACAGTGTAGAGGAAGAATTATAGTTTTTAAATACTATTTTAAGAATTAGGAGGAATGTTAACCTTTTGAAGGAGTGTGAAATAAAAGACTAATATGCCAACACTGCAATATCTGAATAAAGATATTTTATGATCTTGTTACATCCTCAGTGAGGGTATTGCCATTTCCTAGACCAGTGCAGCTACATTGCTTTTCTTATCCTGCTGTCAGTCCCTGCAAGAGCCCAGGGGAAACATTTTCTTACTGAAAATGGCTTATTGACCCTCCACAATCAAAGGAGGGATCTGGTCTGGGACTCATCCTTCTTACCTGCCTGGCCCAGGACATAACCTCATCACAGCAAAAAGAAGAGACTGTACTTACTGAAAAAATAAATGCAGGCTGAGAGCAATTTATATGTCATTTGGGACAAATCACCCCACAAATCATAGCTGTCCAGCCTCCATTCCCTTCCTTTACAGATCTATTGCTCTAATGAGTCCTATTAATATAAGGTCTTGCAGTCTAATTAATCTTCCTCCAGGACACAAGCAGAATAACAGCCAGAGTAGAAGCTTCACTGTTCTCTTCACACCTTTGCAACTCTTAGATACCCTGTTAGTAGGATTTTAATGAGCAGAAATAATCCATGTCTTTCAGGATGCAAAATTTACAAACTCAGTTGGGATTTTTTTTGAAAGCAACTTTTTTTTTTTTTTAAAGACAGATGAGGGTTATTTCCCCTCATTAAGATGTTAATGAGATGCTGACAAGTGTTTGGTATTTTTAACATAATTAACTGTAGGGCTATTTTTGTTCTTTTCAAGCTATTTTTCAATGTGCCTTTTATTTTCTGAGTAGCTCATCATATAATTAGGGATAATGAAACAGTTCAGTCACAAAAACATAAAACCAACAAAAAAAAAACAGCACCCAGACCCTCTTGATTCTTTTGAAAGGGAAAAAAAATGATGATTTGTGAGTAAGGTTAGAATAAACCTTACTCAACATACAGAATACATTCATGCATTTGAAGATAAACTGATCCTGATGCATGATATTAAGAATTTTGTTTTGAAAAAGGAGCTTTTTTGTATTTACCCATTGAAGTGGACAACCACTCACTGAAAACCAAAGCTTAGACTCCTAAACGCAAAAGACGGAGGAACTGTTCTGGAAAGAGAGCTCTACCAGTCTTTGACCTTCACCTTTCTCAAGGTTAGCAGCTGGTAAATAAATACGTTATTCAGGGATAGAAAAACGCAGTTTGAGTCAGCTTGTGTTTGATTTCAGATTTGGGTGAGTAGTGGGAGGTTGGTGGGAGAACCACTGTGTATTTGATTTTGAATATAGCATTTGCTTATAGGAGGCTGCAGGAGACCGGGAAGCAGTGGACCCGGTTGTGCTGCTGATCGTCTCTGAAATGTGTCTCTGTCACTTGTGATGTCCCTTTCTCTCCACAGCAGCCCTTCTACCTAACAGTCTTTTTTAGGCTTTGGCAATTGTTTTCAGTCCCATCCAGGTGTCCACCTCCCTGCAGCTGGCACAGTGCGAGAGGCGAGCAGTGCCTGGCTCTTCCCGAGCAATGAAGCTGGGGATTAATTACATCCAAAAGGGATTAAAAAGTCCATCCAGTCCCGCACTACCGGAGAGCAAATGGCACCAAAAGCAGTTGAACTTAAGCCTTGATTAAAATGTTACAGTTTTCACTTAGCAATGAAGATAGTAAGTTCAACTGCAAGTTTCAGAAATACTAAATGTTATCAAAGACATTTCGAATCATTCTAGTAATAGATCGCTTCCACTCCACTGGTTAGTATAGAAAGGATTCAAAGGGTAATACATACAAACCTACACCTGCACTTAATCAAAACCAACTACTTCCCAGCAGTCCCACTTATCAGGGAATGAGGAGATTGCCTCTGTGTGTTTTACAAATGCATTGAAAAAAAAAAACATTAAATCACCTCAATCGACAATTGTAACAATAACCTTTATCCCTTTAGAGCCATTTTGTAGCCACTGGTTAGAGCCATATTATAAACTAAAAGAAATCAGCAAGAATAATATCATACTACAGGAAAACAGGGGAAATACAGATTTACCTTCCACTTCATATGAAAAAGTGTTCACTTTATTTTTTGTTTTAATATTAATTCATTTGATATTCATCATTGTAAGGGCACTATTCAGAATAAACTGTCAGATCTCTATTGTGTTCTCACATAAAAACTGTAGCTAACCTATGGTGAAAAACTTTCCTGGCTAATGTATCAAGCTGTGACTCTAAGTACATCTAGACTTGCACTAGATAGCTATTTCCTTTTTAATTTCTATATAAAATTCATATTTTGATTGGTGTTTTTAATTTGGGAAAGCTTCAGCAAAACTGTATCTGAATATTTATCATTTCTTATAAAAATATTATTGATACAGACACGTTTTTGTGTATATATATTTTAAAAGTGTTTATTTTTGTTAACTTTTAGTAGTACCTAGAAGAAAAATTCATTAAAATTAGAAAGATACAGTGTGCTGGTGCAGATTTACTTATATGAAAAAGTGGTGGTAAAAGTATTGAGGCAATACTTTTGGACTTTGTTATACATGGAGCAGATGAATTTAAGCAGCAGAATCAAAACAGATAAGCAAATAGAAACTTCTGAGAATTCAGCAAAAGTTATGTGTGCTCAATAAGTTTCCTTTTAATTTTTTTAAATGCTCTTAATTTACATGTTTAATCATCAAAATTGAAAATTTTGAACTAATGGATTTGCCAGGTGTCATGAAATAAATTGATAGTAGTGATAATCTTGTTCTCTCCTCACTGATTCTTTGTGTGAACAGATCCTCAGACTCTATGAGTAATCATATTTTATCTCTGCACAATACGGTACAACTTTAAATTCCTTACTGGGCCAGATGGATACATGTGCTGTTATTACTTGTTTGGGGCTGCTGAAATTTAGAAAAAAAATATTTTGAAGTTGATTTTGAACATTTGTGGTATCACAAATGCTGGCAAGTAATAATGCAAAGAATAAAATTTAAGAACTTCGGAGTTTTGAAAAAGTGAGACAACATGGAAAAATTCCTCAAAGAAGAATATATGAAACTGTGCCTTAGCTGAGAAAGAGTCATCTTCCTGTCTTGAAATTTCATTTAATTAATTGTATTCATTAGTTAGTACCAGTAATGCATTCACAAATATAATTTGTAGACAGACTGAATAACATTTACCAGTAATGTACTTTCTAATATTTTTCCTGTCTTTCCAAGTAGTTCAGTGTCTCTTAAACTGGTTATATAAATGGTTAAGTGATATTAATCAAGTTATATAAAAATCAATCAGATGTCACATAAATTATTCTGTGTTGATATATTTTACTGTTCAGACTGCTCCAGTCAAGGGTAGAGTTCGTCATGGAGTATTTAGCATTAATGACTTCCTACAGGCATACCACAGCATAGTATCTCCTTTCTCTCATGCAGTTTTCCACATGCATTCTCACACACAGACACATACACACCATGATTTCTTTTCCTTTATAGAAATACATTTAAGTATTGAGAAATGGAAAAGATATTCAACATTTCTCAGCAGATGGTACTTCAGGGTGGGAGTTGCTTAATAGCAGCAAAAAAAAGCCAGTTTAGCATTGCAGTAAAAATTGTGAAACACTAAAATAGGGTCTTAAAAAAACGGTTGCCTTGGTAAAGCCAAGACATCTGGTCTCCTTTGCCTAATAATTTTAAAACAAAGTTTCACAAAGGATCAAACTGTGAAACAGCATCATGTTTCCTTTCAATCTATTGGCTCCCAAAATAAAATGACCTGACATGTAACACATCCCTGTGACCATGCGTCCATTTAAAACGTTTCTTCCTTGCCACAAAGGAAATGCTTATATGTGGGATCAGTCCTCAGAGTTACAGAGAAATCACTCCTGGTCTTGAATAAAAACATAGCTGATTTGCCGAAGAACATCCTTAAAACTGGTTTCTTCCTAATAAATATTAAATATTTAAAACCAGATTAAAAGAAAGAGAAAACCCACCCACAGCCATTCATCACTTACACCAGGCACCATTTGCCAAGCGGCACAAGCATGCGTCTCCTCCCCAGGTACACACACCCAAGGCGTGCTACGTCCAGGAGGCAGGAGCCTTTCCCAGGGCAGCACCTCACCACAGCAAGAGGAGGGACATCCTTAGCCTCAGCAGTGCAGAGAAACTCAGCCCTTACCCCACACCTCTGCAACAGGATTCATGAGTGTGGCATTCCCCACTCACATCCAGAGACATAAAACAAGATATCTAAAGCACTCCTTACAAAAAGAAAGAAAAAAATAGTAGTGGGGCTTTCTCCTCCCTTTACTCATCTGCCTACAAGTATATGCCTTTCCTAAAGGAAACTCATTTCATGTTCTCACCTGTCGCGAGCGCACTTATCCACTGAGGAACAGTAGATCCCAGAATTTCACTTTTGGTGTTGGAATCCTTTTGGTGCTGCTCCTCTTTGCAGGAACCCTTAAACATTCCTTGCACTAGGGAGAAATCTGAATGGTTGAACAAAAGACTTGGCTTTAGTTCTTGTTGCTGTCAGTAGCATTCAATTCTCTTGTGCCGAGTGAGACATCTTCAACAGTGTAGTCTAAAACTTTTCTGTACAGGTCTCAGAGCCCTGTGGTGCCTTCATGAACCTGAAGAATAGGGCATATATTGAATGTGAGTGTCCCATGCAGACAGTGAGCATCCAAACCCACAGCCAAGGAGAGAGAGAGAATTCCCTTCTCACCGTCTTTCGTCTACTCATACCTGAGCTGCTCCTTTCTTTGGGTTTTTTTTTTTAATTTCCTACTAGCAGCTCCCTGTTTAGACACTAATCATACCTATGCTTTGTGTTACAAACCTTGGCCGGTAATTCCACATTGCGAAGTCTGTTCAGCAGCAAAAGGCATGAAAGGTAAATATTTTTATTGCTGGATCAACGTCTTAAATCTGAACCTAACTCCTCTCTCATTTCTCTGTTATGTAGCTAAATACTTGGTAGAAGTTTGACAATCATATTGCTTTTTTACTTAATCTCACTTTCTTGAAAAGAGTGTTTGGGTAAGGCATTTCACTTCAGAAAGGGATTCAGCCAGACCCTTCAGGTGCAGAACCGTTGGAAGTCCCAATTCGGCATGGCATGCATCTACTAAGAAACAACAATAGCTCCATTGGTTTAAATTAGATTTAAAGCATATTAAATAAATTTGCTGAATAAAAATGTGCAATTCTTACAGATAATCTTTATTTGTGATTCTCAATGTATATGGAAATTTACAGGCTTTATTAAGAATTGTTTAGAAAATATTATTTCATCCCACGAGCATTTTTCATATCTTGCTAACTACTGGCCATAATGGTTCTAATTGGATTTGACATTTGGTATCATTTCCTTGCTCAAAGGTAAATGTGTACTTTGCTTCTTTTCATTGGAATGTTCTCACCTGAACAATTGGATGCCTAGCAAAAATCGTGATGTTAATTTCTGCAAATAGAGTCAGGAAGAGGAAGTGATCTGAAAAGCAAATACAAGCTTGTTGAATGGCTAGATCATGTTCCTTAATGCATAGCAAACATTAATTTTGTGCTCTCACACATGCACTTTTTCTCCATAGTATTGTGAATACCCCTGTTTTCAGAAAAGTTGAGATAAACCCCAAGTAGTTGAGAAAAATTTGTACTTGTAATTCATATGATAGTCCGATTTCAAGAACAGCTATCTCCAGGCAGCTTCTGTAATGTATAATGTGACAATATAGGAGTATTGAATGAATGTATAACTAATCCAAATAAACAGAATTATTAATTCAAAGCAGGTGAATCATGCTTAAATACTATAGAAACCTCTTATTTGAACTAAATTTCACATTAAGTTTTTATTTTCCTGGGTATACTCTTGCTCCTTTTCAAGTAATTTCTCAAGTTTTGCCGTTCACTTCAGTGCCACAAGACAGTCTCTTGCTGGGCAAGCTCATATTCAACACCTAGCCCAAACAATTGCAGTAGATCATTGCATGGGAAAGGAGAGGTCTCATCCTGTCAAAAATGGTGAAGGTATTTTGTAATGATTGCATTAATAATCATAGCCCAAATACTTGCCCACTTCCTGCCAGTCTCTTGATCCTTTCTTTCTCTGCTTTCAAGCAAGAGAGGAAATCTATCGTTCACTCCAGTCCTCCGCGACACCTTTCTGCCTAGCTTAATTTTCCTTTCTGCATTAAAGCTACACACACAGATTTTTATTACAGCTCATGAGATAGCCCAAACCTGTGTCTAATCACAAAGTGAAGTGAGGACTGTAGTGTCTTGGCAACCTTAAAAAGTCACTCCAGCTCTCTTTCTAACTCTAGTGCTTTGCAAAATTTTTGGCTACAGCGTTAGTTCCACCTTCACATACAAGAGACATCTATTGTTTAATTCATGCCCCCTTGCTTATTCCTGACTGTTGGACTGAAACGGTGTCAGTGAGCAAGAGCTCACTGGAGGACAATAATTTCATTCCCCAGCTCTCAGGGAAAGCTGTTTGCGCTCTTGACACACGGGCCTCAGTAAGAGTTGACTGGTGGTCACTGGCAAACGGGAATCACCCACTTATCGACTGTCGCATGACTTCAGCATGAAGACTGCATGATAGCTGCAAAAAGGTTATGGCTCCAACTTAGGGGCTTCTGCATGTGATCACTGGCTCCTTGAATCTGTCCCTGAATCTTTTTCCCCAGAACCCACATTTTTCACCTATGTTGTTTCTAAGGAATCTTTAATGTCACTTGGAAGGAATACCTCTACCACCTGTCGAAATTGCTGCCCCATGGAAACTTTCTCATCCCATGCAGAAGAAAGATTGCCTCCAGCCAGTTTTGCTCCCAGAGTGAGGTTTAGAAAGCAGGGCCAGCATTATTCCAAAAATACCTGTTCTTCCATCAACACAGAGTTTTAAAAAAACAACCTTGTCTTTCATGATGGGCATGTTAATGGGAGCATGTTCTCATTTCAGGCAGCTTCTGAGCAGATGTGAGAGACTGTTTAAAAGGCTTCATGAATGATTGACTGCGAGCTCCCAAATTTCTAGTTAGCCATCAAGCCCTTGTAAAAGTGACCTAACAAACTGGCTTAGCTTTGCAGCTGTGACTCTCATGCGGCAAATCATTCAGCTTTCATTAATTAAACGTTTCAAAGTTAACTTCAAAGAGCTACAACTGGGATTGGGTCTAAATTTTAATGTACCTCATGATAATGCTGCAACAAAATCCAAACCTGACTGAAGGAGAAAGCAGAATTAGACTTCACAGATACACAAGAACAGACAGAGATTATCAGCGGCAGCTGGCACACTTGAGGTTTGGAAAACCCAGGTGTGAGTCCTTGATCGGAGTCGGGCAGACTGCCTTGAATGTTGGATTATAGCTATTCTCACTCTGTGGAAAGATTCCTCAGCTACCCAGCTGGTCCGTGGTACAGTTACATTTCATGGCTCCCAATTATGTGTTTGTAGATGAATGATACTGTGACTAATTTGGTGGCATAATGTATAACATATTAAAATGAATACACTCCCTAGACTTTTTTTATAGTGTCAGTGACTTGGGCCAGGCTAGATAGAATGGATCCCAAATGGTGTTCTGGCAAGAAGACAGTCATTTCCAGATGGAACATTTATACCATTTTAATTTTTCTAGCTAAACTGCGTTCCTGCTAAATGAGCGTGCTGTGGGTATTTACAACTGTAGGGATCAATAGGCCATTTAATAGAGATATAGTGGAAAGCTACCTCAGAATATCCATCAGGCTTAAAGCACACACAACTACAGAAAATGCAAAGCCATTTCTCTGACTTTACCCTATAAATACATCATTCTATAGTGAAAAGCAAAAGGTGTCATGAGATTTAGAAATTAATAAAAATATTAAAAATTACCAAATGTGAAACCAAATGTGCCCTGATTTAGAAATCTCTATAGTGTACCCAGGAGGCTGCACTTTAATATTAATTAAAAAAAAGATTATGAATAACTTTAATTTCATACGGCAGGTTTCTATAATCTCCTCTTTTTCCTGAATTGTAGTGGCTACCACTACTTTTCATATATGTGATGCCTAGGGAAAACTATAATGCTCAAGGTGAATTTGTTGGCCATTAACTGAAATGTTTAGGTTAATTAAAGAAACTCCTAGGCAATCATTCCTTGTAAATGGCAGATGAGAAGGGTGACAAGAAGAATATTTGCTCCTTAGTTATAAATATTCACTGACCCTCTGGGTCTGCTTGCAAAGGGGAATAAGGCTTTTACAATTTTTATTTTATTGCAATAAAATATGTAGTTTCACTGCATGCTTCAAGCATTTATTAAGGTTAACTATTGTGACTTTTTTCAGGCAGCTATGCCTAGAGTCAATAATGGACATAGGCACCTATAAGTTAAGCAATTCAGTCTGTCATTTTTTTAGGCTTTCTAGTGTGAAGCCTGAACGCACGTGCAGGGCTCTGCACTAGTCCTTGGAAGACTGAGGGGTTGCAGGGGGGAAACCCCAAAGTCCTGTGCGCTGGCGGTCAGAAAACATGCTGGAGGGCATCCGTCACCTATCCAGCCCCTTCCCTGGGGAGCGCTCTAGCTATGAGACGAAAGGCAAGGTTAAATGGTTTTATTGCAGCAAGCGACAAGAGATACATGAGATCAGTAGGAGAGAGGGAGAGAGAAACAAGTGCTCAGGGTACACACTAGGGGTAGGCAGACCTGAGTTCAGGTAGGTTTGAGTTCTCAGTCTCACATAGGCTGATTTTCAACTTTATACCTTATGCAGTGCCTTTTCTCTCCATTTTTTGGCTTCGTACTTCAGATCCCTGTTTTTTTTTCAGTACAGATTCAAGTATGTGGGGTGCATTTTTACTGAAATGTTTCAAGGGAGAATACACAATATTCATTTAATATATTTTTTGATTGATTGAAAAAAACCTATAGAGCTCTTGAGTAGAAATGCCTGATATTTGGTTGATTGCTTCTCATGTTTCCCTTAGAGTGACTGTTCAAAATGTCACATAACTCACTTGTTCACTCTAGTTCTTGTCACAGGCAGACAAACAGATCACTGCTGCTTGCATTAAAATGCCATTGTATCCAGATTATCTGAGGTGTCTGACGGCCTTTCCAATACTCAATAACCTCTTAATGCTGAGAATGGGACCATACTGCTATGCTTCATAATAGGGACAAAGCGGGCTAGTCTAGCACGAACTTAAGTCACAGGTAAAATGTTGTACAGATTGCAAAAGAATTGAAGTCTAAAGCAGAGAGGCAGGTCTGTAGGCCCATGTCCTGATGGACCTGCCAGGCTAGGAAAGCACATACATCTCAGATAGGCCTGATTCTTAGTGTTTGTGCTGTTTTAACTAGGATGGTAAAAGAAGCAAAAACAGTTTTGGGAGAGAAGAAATCTCTTTTATTAAACAATTATGGATAAGCGTTTGAATATATAGAAATTATTATTCTTTGGGCTTGAAATAGAGGAACAAGTATTAAATTGTGCTCATTTGGAGGTCATTCTGCTCTGCCACTTCGGCAGCTCTGCAGTGAGAAAGACTCCTTCCCAGGCAGTGGCACTGGCATCCCCAAACCCAGTCCTGACTAACAACACTCGAGGAGGCAGGTCTGTGTCATGCAGGTTAGAGACAAAGATCATGATGATCCGCAGGCCCTTTCGCATTTAAGATGTTAATGTGTTTGGGGGATGAAGTGCCCTGTAATGAGTTTTGGTCTAGCACTGAACAAACCAACGATTTAAATAGTGTGCCTGCAGATTAAATGAACTTGGAAAAATGTTTTGATATGAACCAAAGTGAATTTTCCCCCAGTTTTTTAGAAGTGTGCTAAGTAAACAAAATCCGTACTTTTGGTCAATTAAAGCACACTAATTTTGGGGGGGGGAGTTTGAAACAAATGCATTTTTAAAATTTCATCTAAATTAAGCATTGAAATACAAAATATTTTTTGACTGAAAAGTCAAGCTTGTTATTTGTTTTTCTCTAAAGAATTTGGGGAATAATCTTTTAATGCAAAATACAACAAAACAAGTCTCAACAGGAAAAAAAGTGCTTCATAAGAAGCACTCCTGCCACAGGACACATAGGCAATACATATCATGACTTAGACCAGCATCTCTGTTAAATCATTAGGTAAAGATACAGATTCTTGGGACCAGCTTACAAAAGTCACTTTTTGTATAAATAAAGAGAGTCAGAACTGTCATAAGGGTGTTTTTGCATGTGTTTGTTAATTTTACATTAACAGTGTCAACACATCAAATCAACAACAAAGCTCTGCCATCTGATTGCAAGCTTTGGTAGGTCTTGATTTGTGTAAGGACAGAACCACTGACACCAGATAGGCAACAGTAATAATTTATCTCATTCCTGATTTTGTATCTCTCCCTATCATTTTTAGCCATTTTTACTGGACTGTTTCCATTCATTATCTTTCCGTAGTGCTTCCCTTGTTTTGGAGTATTCAGGTTCAAATACTCTTTTTGAGAAGCTCTGAGGGAGATGCTTCAAAACATATTGGTGCCCAGGGAGTATCCCACACAGTCCTTCTCCTTCCAGATGCTTTTCCCTCCAGGGACAATTTCAGCCTCTGCCTTGGAGATACAGCTCCTCCTCTTGGGAACCTGAGATACTTGCCTGCTTTTGGAGGACCTTCTCAGCATCCCTCTGGTCTCACTTTTGCTCCGGTCCTGGTGTCTGTGTCCTGCTCCTGGGAACTACTGCAGCCCCTTTCGAAAACCCTGACTCCACAAGCACTCCCCAGGTCTTCCCTCCTTGATTCCTGGCCACCATTTGGAGGTCTAGGTCCCCCTTCCAGCTCAGCTGAGTCCCCAGCCACTGCGGAAGTACTTAACTATAGCTGATGTCTGAGTTTTACCTGCACTCTGGCACTAATTCGCATTTCTCTCCTTCACTCAGCTGTGAATTTTCACATTTTCAGGAACTTAACACATTTGAGAGTAACGTCTTCCCACGTGAAATAGGCCAGTTGTTCAGAAATTATAGGCTGATACTGACACACAGCCAGCCAGCACGGCTGAATAAACTTCATTTCCTATAAGCGCCTAGGTTTAAATCAGGATTAGAGAACCTCAAGAGATCATCTAGTTCATACCAAATCTGTTATTGCTATTATAAGAAATTTACTTGGGCAAGTTGAAGTTCAGCTATATCTGCCTTTCCAACTACATTAATGTTCAAGAAATTACGCACTGGGCAGAATGCCTGAAACAATACCATTTACCTTCTCATTCTATACATGTAACCTGGCCCAGTAATTTCTTTTCATAAATCTAGAAATCTGGTGTTCTGCAGTTCCCACAGTACTTCATAATGTAATGAAAGTTTTTAAAATATAACACGTTGATAAATTGGACTCCACGAAGAGTATTCATGGGAAACACTGCATCAGCAAAAATTACTGAGGATAATAGTATGTTATACTGCTTTCTCAATAACTTCTCAACATAGACTCATTAATTTGATTCCTTTGGCTGATGGGGAGTTCACAAAGAAGGAAGAAGAGAGATATTTTTACATAGAAATCTTCCTCATAAAATAACCCATTCTATTCTGCTATATTACCTGTCAGCACTACCACACCTTCTACCTGTGCAAAAACCTCCATCATGTTTCATGGAAATAACTCTAGAAGCTCTATGGCTTATTTAGCATTTTCTTTCAACTTTGACTGGATCAGCTAGAGTATCCCACATTTCTTTTTGATTTCTCCCATAGACTTACAAACATTGTAACTGAATAAGACTGAAGAACTGGTTCTTATTTCCCACCTTGAACCAAGCCTAAAATTTCCATTTCTGTCATTTAAGTCTTGTCTCAGAATGAATGATGTTTTTTCTTTGCAAAGCATAAGAATTCTAAGTATTATCATTTATTTACAATCTTAACTGAACAGTGTCTTAAATTTTAAGATGGGAGATTGTTAATGGAAAATCAAAAAGAAAGATATGATCAGAACTAAGCCTGTGTTATCAAAGGTTTCATTTTCTCCAAATCAATATATATTTTGAAATAGATTTGGTCAAAGAAAAATTATTCGAATGTTACTAATTATGTCTTTAAAAAAGAAAGAGAATGCACTTGTTGAAATAGTATGTTGAATTAAATTTACTTGTTAAAGAGATCTTATGAAAACATCTATATATCTAAGTGCATTTAAATCTTTGTTTTGATTAATTACGCAACTCCACATCTTCTTGGGGAAGACAAACTGTCTTGAAATTTTGAATAATTTGCAAATGCTGGCAATAGTGTGACACTAATTCTCAATGAGAAATTGTTAAGCCACATAATTATTTTAAAATCTATTAATTTTCAGTTTTGTCTTTAGTAGTAGGAGATTGAATGATGTCACATACTCAGTATAACAAGCTAAAACCAAACCTCAATTTAGGAAAAGTTTTCATTTATATTGACTTCAGCAGGCTTTAAGCTGAACAGTAACTGCTGTCTAAATGTCTCCCCAGTGACTCTGGGCACTGAACGACAGCCAGAGGCAAAGCCTACTCAAGGTTTCTTAGCAGGAGGGTAGGCAAAACAGAATCCTACTGTCCCAAGCATATGGATAAAATTAGTCAGCCCTGGGGAGACAAGCTTGCTGGGTTTGTTTTCACAAGGGGATGGGTAGTTTGTTCTCACAGCAGAGGCTGTTCTTTATGTTAAGTCTCCTGCCTCACCTAGCAATGGCCACGTCCTTGCAGAGGGACCCAACCATCAGTGGTGGTAACAACAAAAAAACATTCTCCAGAGATCTGGCACAGGCAAGGCAGGCAGTAGGCAGTCCCTGAAGGGCTTTAACGTCAAGCTTCACCTAACTGTAAAGCTTAGAATGGTGCAAAGTGTTGAACAATGTAAAAGAAAGAGAGAAAACAAAAAGAGCAAGATGGTGGTGCTAGCTGTCATTCTGCTTATGGGCTGTAGAAGACAGAATCAATGGAAAAATCAGTAAGAGTTTTGGCAGTGATCTCAAATGGAGATAAAATTTCACCTGTGAGGTTACACACATGTAACAACATACTTCAGTCTGTATTTGGGTAGAGCAGTGAGCAAGAAAATAGGTGAACAAGCCTTCACTTTTACTGTTTTATATCACTTTGGAAAACTGATGCAGGGAGGAGTTAAAGGAGTCTGTTCTTTGATCCACAACAGTTAACGGAGAGAATAAAGATTAAAATGAAGGAATCTTTGAGTGAGTCCCTCCTTTAGTGTTAGGTCACATTTGCTCCTTATTTTAATATTACTCATTCTAATTTGTATTATATTTCTCTGTATGTGGATATATTGAAGTGATCTTCATTAATCTGACTTGAACACGTTACTTTTACCTTCACATTCTTCTCATTTTCATTAGTTCTTCTTCACTGAACACATTTTCTCTAGAGACATGTATTTATACTTGCCTATATAAAGCAATTTCTATTCATTTGCACTTTTTATAGTGTTTAAAACGTTATCCCTAAGTACATTTTTTGGAAAATAATTCGCCAAATATATCTGTGTCACATTGCTCCACACTTCAGTTGCACTCTTCACTTCTTTCAACTGTTTAGAGTTGAAAGAAATCAAATTTATATTTTACCTCATGCACATTACCTTTCCCACAATGGGGTATAATACAATCTTACAAATCCACAAAAGCCAACTTGGATAGTGCCCAAAGCTGCAATCCAGTTGCAATCCTTCACAATTTTTTCCTCTTTCCTTCATTCAGAATAGTAATGGGGACAATATTTCTTTGCGCCAGACTACCCAAAGAAAAACTTGTCCACTAACAGAGGCTTAAAATAAATATTTCAAGACTGAAATCCATTCACCTATAAACAGAGATGACATGGTTGACATTTGCCAAAAAAATAAGCAGAGATTATCTTTTCATAGTGGCAGGAGATTGAGAAAGAGTTGAAACAATGGGCTGGCTTTTTTTCTTCCCAGAAAGCTTTTTTTTCCTCCTGGTAAGTTGTATTAATCATGATCTTTATGCTTAAATGCAACTAATGAACAGCCCTTGTAATTTAGACTGCATGCAAACAAAGCTAGCAGAACCCAAGCATTTAGGTATACCTTCAGGAAGAAATGAGAGACTTCTGCTACCTTCATCTGGAAGGACAGAAATTTTAAAGATAGTCTTTGTCTCTAACAGCATCAAAATTATTGGCTTCTCACGTTCAGAGTTGGCGTTACTTAAAAATAACTTCATACATACACCCTTTGGGGAATCAAATCTGCCATATGTCTAATGTGTAAGTTGCATTCCAGTAACGTAAATCCTCATATTTTTTTGTATGTCTCTGTGGGTCTTTTTTTCAGAAATAAATAACTGTAGTTTTTTTCAGGAAATCAAATAGGGGATTTTTAAAAAATATAGTCTGCCTAAAAGGTTGAAAATTTCCAAGTTAAGCTGGAGGGAAAAATAGTCAAAAGAGGCAGAGAAAGACCAAAAAGAAGCCTGAGAGAACATGTACAGATGACCCTTTAAGTGTGGGAAAGCAACTCCAAGTGCAGTGGATTAGAAGACACGATTTTAATACTGCTTTAGGAAGGGAACAAGAATGCTCATGAAGCACAACAGTACTGTAATCCACACCTGTTTAGAATTACCAGTTTTATTATCAATTTCAAGGACATGGAAAAGAAGCTGACCAAGACCTAAAATAAATACATAACCCGCTCCAGTATAGCGTAGTGTTCCTTTTCTATGGGAGAGTTGTACTCCTTTAGTGTGATAAACCCTGCTTTTCTGGGAAGACAAACCCAGCCTGAGAGTTGACTGGTGGATTTTTTTTCCACATATGAAATCCCAGCTATAAATCACCCTTTATTCCCTGGATATGGCTAATTTCCAAAGAATTTTCCAGGCACGTGTCTCAGTTTGCTCCTGTGACATCCACTGTCTCGCTGCAGATGCAGAGGATCAGCACTGGTTCCTGCTTCGCCAAACTCCCTCAGAAACAGGATTCCCCTGGGAAATTGCTCACAGAAAAGCCTGGGTTCAACATGCACTTCCTCACCTTCTTGTCTTTTCACCCCACGGCTGACCGTAGGCCAAGCAATGCAGGTCCAGGACAGGAAGAATTAGCTCTAGGAGGCTTTACACAGCAGAGCTTCCCAATACTCAGGGAGAAATCCTGTGGGACAACATCCAGCTGCTCTATACTCAAAATGCAATACATAATGGATAACCGTGTGCTAAAAGAGAGCAAACTGAACTCAGAGAATTGGAGGAGTCAATCCAATATTTTCTAAAATAAGAAATAATAAGAACAACATACTACAGTCCTCATTATTATGCTTCATTATTCTCCCTGTCTCTTCAGTTTTGTCACATTGACCAAAAAGGTAAATCAAATGATAGGTTTAACTCTATAATTAGTGTGCTTCCTTCCACTCCAATTTGTCAGCAGTAACCCTCATGTGTGACAGGCAGATGGAAGACTTTCTAGATTTTTATCATTCCTTAATTCTTCAAGCAAACAGCCTTGTGTCTCCTCACTGTTCTTCATCTATTGTGTCCAGTTCCTTCTTCCCCCATTCCAAAGTCAAAGAAAAATCAGTATCCCAACAGGAGAAACAACACATGTTGAGTTCACTCATGTCAAGCTCTCCAATTTATTTATATTTGCTTTGCAAAAAAAGTGAAGCATAGAAATTAAACCTCTGTAAGCCCACAACTGCCAGCAGGCAGCATCTGTCAGCAGACCAAAACCAATCACTTTTCAGTGAGTCACAAATTACAGCTGAAGAAACTTGCTGCTTTTTTTTTTTTGTGTTCCCTCTCCTTCCTGCCAAATATTACACAAAACAAAACCTTCCACCCCAAAAAGCAAACAATCAGATTGACTTTTCAGAAGGGGTTGACGTTTCATCGTAGTCGTCTTTGCTGGTATAAAAACAAATTTGATGTTCTCCTGCTGTTTCTGAGACTGGCCTGTCCACTGCGATTCTATGACATGAAAAGCCACAAGT
Source organism: Fulmarus glacialis (assembly GCF_000690835.1). Lineage (NCBI taxonomy): Eukaryota > Metazoa > Chordata > Aves > Procellariiformes > Procellariidae > Fulmarus > Fulmarus glacialis. The sequence continues at coordinate 17,406 of NW_009236165.1, read as the reverse complement.
GGATCACTGCTAGGTCTGTACTGGGTTATCTCACCGCTTGGCTGGGTGCAAGTGGTTGCATGTTTGGATGAACCAGCACTGCAAGTCTGGCCAGATGCTGGTGTAGATGCTCTGAAGCCGTGCTGGTGGGATGCTGAGCCCAGGCAAACAGGCCCGGCTGGGATGAGTAGAGGATTCATGCTGGCTCATCTCTGTGTGGATGCAGTTCTGGGGCTTCAGGGCTGGAGCTGAAACACAGGTGGGATCACACAGACTGCACCCATCCTTGTGAACATGAAACATTGCAAGCTGTCTGTGGGACTCACAACCTGCACTGCTGCAAACCCAGATATATCACACCAATAATAACTCTTCATAATTTAATGCTATATTATGTTAGGCTCCAAAGGCCCCAGTTAGACCCACGGGCCTGTGCTGGGTGCTACAAAGGAATGCAATTTGAAGATGGACTGATGGGTACACTGAGACTGATGAGTAAAACCTGTCATCCGCCTAAGCTGTCCATAAGAGATAAATAGGTTGCTGAGGTGAGAACAGTCTCCAGATAAAAATGCAAGCATATATCACTTGCCCAACCAAAAACAGATGTGAGGAAGCACTATAGTTTAAACTAGCTGGGAGCAGGGCTTGATTGAGTATAATTTTAGTTAGAAGCCTGCATGTGTAGAAGTACCACAGAATAAAGCACAGAGAAGGAGCAGAAATGTAGCCCATGGCTGAACAAGCACTGAAGCAGTCACTTACTGAGGAAGCAAAAAGACCTTTTGAATGAAAGGGACTTAAAGTTGAAGCAAAGAAGCTCTGTGCTATTGTTTGGTTACTGTTGCATTCAGAAAATCAAGACTTTGTTTACTGTTTGTGAATAGCTGTGATTGCTTCTCAGCTGCCTGAGACATAATCAGATTCTCTTTTCATTTGGAAGCAACACAAGAAGCCCTGAAACATGGTGAGCTGCTCGGGTCAAACAAAACCTATCATATAAAAGGCATAACTTTTCCTGATAGGGTTAATGTTAAAGTGGCAATAGAGCCACTATGAGGGTTGATGTCTCACTTACTCTTGCCACAGAATGTCAATTTAAATCTATGGCTTAGGGCTTTTACCTTCTTAATTTTCACTTGAACCTTGAACGCCAGAGGTGTTTAATTTGGGCAGAAAAGCAAAGTTTGGACAACTGTGTTATTTTCAGACTTTGTCTATGCCTTTGGAAGGTTTTTTATGTAATTTTAATGTAGCAAAATTCCCTAATGTGAAATTGTGGATTGAAAAATTTTTTGCATCATTACTTTTAATAATCCCCTTACCTTTTAGGGTGAGCTTAGTCAGAGTTCCTAAATCTCAGACCTCATCTGAAGACTCTCCCTTCAGTCAAACAACAAACAGTGTATGTGATATTGTTTTTTCTCCTCCTAATTGTTGAGAATATTAATCAAATAATAAGTGTGTTGAAACACATATGTTTCGTATTTCCATGACATGTAGAATCGGTTCCAAGGAAATCTTCTTTATGAGAGGGGGGATGCATATCCTGGGCTCTCTTGACTGTAGATACTTATACATCGTGATGATGTACAGGTATTAGAGGCTGAAATTCATGTTTATGAGTTTGGCACTTTATCATCTGTGGAGCAGTTTGCTCCCATGATCAAGGCCACCTTTACTACACTATACTTCAGTCATCTTAGAGGTCCTTACCTCTACTGTTGTCAGATCTTCTGGGCAACCCGACTGTATGTGCAGCTTCCTATGCCTGCAGTCTCATGAGAGCAAATCTCTATGGAAAAAAACCTAACACATTTCTTTCCCTTGTGAGATGCCTCTCCCCTCTCTAGTTTTTGCCTAACACAGGATAAAGGCAGAGAATGAGGACTGGGACTCCAGGGTCGTTGTCTTCCTGGGAATGTTTTTAAAAGCTGCTTTTTTCTGCATGTGTTTTTCCTAATAAGTATGACATGCAAAATGGTGGGTACATGAGGAAATAGCAGTTTCTGAGTGAAGCAAAATTTACAGCAAATATTCAAGCACAGAAATGTTGCAAGTATGTTATCAGGCATGTTACCTTTGTTTTGCATTTGGACTATAATTTCTATATGTCTACATTTCTTTTTGTGATTGAGGAGCAAATGCACTAAAGCGCTTTCCAACATCTTATATTTGCATTACATTCTTTTCTGATATTTCTGATACTTTCTGATATTTATTAATAATGAATAACATAACATAACATAACATAACATAACATAACATAACATAACATAACAATAATAGTACAATAGTTTAATGTTGATTCAAGAAAAACATAATAGGAAGCTTAAGCTTTTTCTTCCACCTCACTGCCTCATTGGAATAGGGTTGTATCATCCTCTTCCTGCTGTTCATAAGGCTTGTATAAAGCACTATCCCTTAACTGTTATCTAGTAAACTATTTAGGGCTAGGTGACTGTAAAACAAATTTAGACCATTGTACAGAGAGCAACATCAAAAAACAAGCACAAATATTAAAAGTGTTTGGCCCTTGGAACTAGAAATCCAAACAAGTGACAAATGCAGCCTAAACATCAAGAAACAGTCATGACAGTGTGTTACACAAAAGCATACTGTGGCTTCTTTTGCAGTATGGTATTATATAATAGCTTGAAGTTTTCTGAGAATAAAATCTTGTACATATGGTTTAGTGGTGGCCTTTATACTTTCCTGGGAAAAGATGTTCTTTATGCATTAACTCATTCACAGATGAAAGGTAAACCCCGTAACAACATTGTGTTCAAGGCAGAATGCTCTATATGGATTTTTTTTTTTTTTTTAAACTCTCAGCAAAGACTAGCACAGTCAATTTCCCAGCAGCCACAGTCTAATAAACGGGAAAAGTAGTTAGCCTTACTTGTCAAAATAGGCTCTTTGGGTGAGCTTGCTCCCCTGCTGCTGCTTTGACAGCAGCATATATTGATGTCCAGCTCTTGAAGGACATGGTGCTGTGCCCCAGTTACTCCTCAGCGACCATTTCAATGAACATGACATCTACACAATTGCCTCTGATCTAAATTCAGTTTCTTTCTCTAATCTCCTATTTATCTTTAACAGTGTCTGTTCAAAGAAATATTTTGCTGGGCAGTAGAAGACAAATATGTTTCCTCTTTATTGCTTTCCTGCCCTTCTTCCTTCAAAATAGAATAGGGTGAAAGAAATTCCCCGCCTCTCCCCCCCCAAATAGCCACCTCCTTCTCTCTCTCTCCCTCTCTCTTTTTCTGTTTTTTGGCAAAGCCAGAAAAAGTGAAACACAGTGCCATCAAAATAAATTCAAGTTTTGCTGTTGACATCAATAAAACTAGGGTTTATCTATTGACTTGTATGATGCTTGTCCTTGAGCTGAAATAGAAGTTACCTTGATTACAAAAACTCATATTCTGGAGTAATGTGTTGGGATAAAGTTTAGATCAAAACTAATTATATAGGCTGTAGTAAAACCTCAGTGACTGAGAAATGTGAAATACAGACTTTAACAGTAAGATCATAATATTTCATCTATTTTTCACCAGTCCAGCTTTCTCAAATACATTCATGTATGTTTTTGACCGAACTATTAAGAGTTAATTTTGCAAGCCTGGTGCTGCCAAGAGCACAGAGACAGAGTTTGAGAACTCATCTTTCTTATTCTCGTCATTATTGAAAGCCTCATACTGCACACTTTCATTCCAAGCCCTTAATAACTTCCATTAAAACTGTTTTCTTTTTTTGAATATTAGATGATCTGGGAATAGCTGTGCTTAACAGGTAGAAGCAGCAAGTGAAATTCAGCAGTACAAAATGAGCAAATTAAGCACCTTGGTTTTTGTTGAGAAAGTATGATCTGCATGGGAAATGCAAAACGACGATTTTTAATTTTAATACAAAAGATGTGGAAAACCCACCAGTGCTGGCTCGCTCTCTCCATATCATCTTTTTCGCCAGAGTGATCCTTATCGCTTGTATAAGGATGGTCACATAAACACTGTTGCCATGGTTTATTTTATAACAGATATAAATTTGGAGAGGATATTACAAGACTTTAAAAACAGATTTGTTTACATTGCATTCACTTCTGTACTTTGGAAACTAACATTACATTGTCCAGATGACTTTTCTCATTGTAGATTAAAAGAAAAGTCCAAGACTTTTGCTACTGACACAATTACAGTACAGATCTTCTAAACAGTTTGTTACATGCATGCAAAATTGATTAACTCTAATAAGCCTAGGTTGCAAAAGTGCATTGCAATGTTTCTTTTATGTTTCTTTAATGTTTCTTTTGGCAATCTTTAGTTGATTTAATCTAATTCAGTAAGTACCCATACAAATGCATCGTCATGACCAAAGAGACAGCACTATCACCAGCAGGCAGTGCCGCATCTTAGCATTAAGTTTTTATACTGCTTTATATAATGCTTTTGTATAGTCTTTAATTAAACCAAAGACCTAGAGGAAAGTGAGGGTTGTGCATGCTATTTGTGTGCTAGTTACCATGAAGAACACCCAGAAGAAAGTGGAAGTAAAGACATCTGTTTGCCAATGTTGCTATTTGCAGTGCCCCAATGAATCACTTGATTATTGTAAGCATGTGTTGCAGCCGGTGCAAGGAGCTCCGAAATGGCACAAGGACTTTTCCCAGGGAGACAATTTACTAATCATGTGAGAGAGTCTGGACTCTGTGAGTGCTTGGCAGGCTATGAGCTTTTGCTGTCTCTGAATGGGTGAATGGAGGAGGAAGCAGCGATGCCTAGGAGTCTTTTCTGATGACCTTTTATCAGCAAATTCCCCAGACACATAGTGGCTCTTCTAGGCAGTTACCCAAACACTTTTCTGGGTGAAGACCAGCCCTTCTGAAACCCTAGGAGGATGATAAGAAGAAGATGTTATCGAATGTGTCACTGTGAATCCTTTATGTACATTGAGAATCATAGAAGAGAGAAAGGAACAATCATAGAATCATAGAATCATTAAGGTTGGAAAAGACCTCTAAGATCATCGAGTCCAACCGTCAACCCAACACTACCATGCCCACTAAACCATGTCCCTAAGCGCCTCATCTACACGTCTTTTAAATACTTCCAGGGATGGTGACTCCACCACTTCCCTGGGCAGCCTGTTCCAAGGCCTGACCACTCTTTCAGTAAAGAAATTTTTCCTAATGTCTAATCTAAACCTCCCTTGGTGCAACTTGAGGCCATTTCCTCTCGTCCTATTGCCAGTTACTTGGGAGAAGAGACCAACCCCTACCTCGCTACAACCTCCTTTCAGGTAGTTGTAGAGCGCGATGAGGTCTCCCCTCAGCCTCCTTTTCTCCAGACTAAACAACCCCAGTTCCCTCAGCCGCTCCTCACAAGACTTGTGCTCCAGGCCCTTCACCAGCTTCGTTGCCCTTCTCTGGACACGCTCCAGCACCTCAGTGTCCTTCTTGTAGTGAGGGGCCCAAAACTGAACACAGTAGGCCCAAAACTGAACACAGTAAGATTATAGATAGGGGTTTTCCCTGACACACGCTGGCCAGAAGATGGCTTAAATATAGCAGACTCCATGTTTGACTGCAGCTGGCGGTGCTGAGAGAGAGCCAACACCCAAGGGCAGTCCAGAGGGAGCACTGGCAAAAAGTCACTTTATAGGCAGTTTTCCAGGGAAGTGAAGAGAATATGCTGGAGACGTCATCAAAGCAGCCTATAAGTAGAAGCATGAGCATGAGAGTAAAATCTGGGGTTTTCTTGAAGGTATCAGGTGGTAATTCCCATACTCCTTCATACCGGGAGTGTGATTTTAAGAAGTGATTGTCAATGAAGTGGCTAAGAGAATCACTGACAATTTGTTTTTCATTTTGAACCTCAGGACAGATCCATAGTCACAAAGTTAATGATAACACAACTAAGAACCTTTTTTTTTTTTTTTTGAATTGCGCTATAGACTTTGGGCTTCACTATCTCTCCTTACATCAAGAAGGCACAGCAACTTCCATCTCCATCTTCTCCTAGCCACAAAGGACACTGGTTTCTAGCTCTCTCCACCTTTGCTCTTTTCCTAGCCACATTTCCCATGCCTCTTTGTCTCAGAGGGTTCCTATCTTCCTCCTACTCTGTTCTTATTCTCTGTCATTTCCTCTCCCTGACAGCACATGCCTCAGAAAGAGAGGCAAATTGAATTGAATAAATACAAAATAACTTAATTTACTGTTCTGTTCAGAAAACTGAACAAACTTGGAAATCTGATACCCAGAGACCCTCTAGGACTCAGGAATATTGGGAAGCAGGAACGACTTCTACCAGCGTATAAAACTCTTGTTCCTGACTTTGTGTGGTTGGGAAAGAAAATGCTAAACACAGCCACATTTTCATCTGTAAAGAAGAATTGTCATTGGTCCAGAACTGAATGTTGCCCATTCTGGGCCTCAAGCCAGTATGATTTAGTGGGAAGAAAGGGAGTCTGCATTTGGAGAGAGAATGAGGAAATGTTTCTCTGGCAGGCTGATTTAAAGGAACGGCAGCTGTCTGAAACTGCTCAGGGAGACAGCGTCGTACAGGGGATCTTGGGCAAGGGGGGTTACCAGGCACACAATGCAGACAGACATGGGCATGCAATAAATGGAAAAGCATGTGAAAAATGTACTTGCACACACTTCTGAAGCTTTGGGAGCCTGTATATTTTGAGGGATGATCTTTTTCCTCTGTAGCTTAATATGTCTTAAATAATGAGGAACAAGCTGAATCCTTATCGTCTCCAGTGAAGCGGCACTGGAACACAGCAGTTGTCCACCACCTCCCTCTGGTGTGTCTCCAGGTGAAGGAGATTCACTGGCTTTCTAGTTCAGCCAAGGTTGTAGGAGTTTCAGTAACATGATCGGAGTTTAACGAACAGGAAAAATCCAAACCTGAGTTCCAGTAAGTTTGAGTACAATATTTTGCACAGCTCGGTAGATGATTCATGGAAAAGTTAATGCATAAAATTGCAAGACATCATCTCTTCTGCCACGGTGCCGCTCTGAGCCCCTGTGTGAATGATCTGTCAACAGATGGTGCTGTTACAAGCGGGAGACCGAGGGCTTTCATTTTCACGCACCAAAGTGCAGCATTTCCTAAACACTCATGGGCTGCTTTCATTTATCGTCCCAACAAGCTGCAGTTCAGACTGTGCTAATAGACAGGCTGCATGTGTCGAAGCTGCTGGAAGTGCTCCAGTTGGTAGTGTGGCGAGCCTGTGCTAAGATGCTTTAAAGAGAGGTCATAAGGTGGGTTTCAGGTGCCTATTGGATACTTGGCTAAATGAAGGAGCGTGGCCACAGGACAGGCAGAAGGAGACCCTGGGTTCCACATCCAGCCAGTGTCCACTGCTCATGAGCAAGGGCTTTTCGGTGTGGGTTCAGGGGCACATCTTGTTGGCACCTTCCTGCCCTGTCTTTCATTTTTTCTCCTGCTTTCCTACAAGACCCGCAGCTCAGTCACTGGGTCCAAGAGTCACGACTTTTCCCAGAGCCATTTCTAACCTTCTCTGAGGACTGTCTTTGCATTGATCTTCTCTGCTGTCTACACTGAACAGATTTTCCAGAAGGCACAAGTCAATTTCCAATGCATGGATTTTTTTTCAGAGATTCAACCTCTTCCCAGTCTGCTAAGGGGCTAAGGATGTCCCTGCCAAAGTTACCTCACTTAATCCACACCAAGACATTGGTGAGGAATTTGTTAAAAATATTGTTTTCTGCATGACAGAGCATTTCAATACACAGAGTATACAATACTTTAAATCCACTAAATTTCATTATCTTTATGCACAATATAGTATCTAGAAATTTTCCTCAGTAAACATTATTAGCATACAGGTGATGCAGTAAGTCTGGAAGGACAAGATCCTATGTAGCTTTGGGAGACTTATGAGTCACAGCTATTTTATATCCCTATGAGAAAATATTATAATGCATGTAAGTCTCTACCCCAAACTGTAACTAGGTTAATAGCATTTTGCCTTTCCACATTCCTCCATGGATTCAATTGATACGACATTCCCCATTTCTTGTCTTAAATCATTGCATAATGCTGAAATGTGCTCTTAAATACTTCTTTATTTCACCCTACTTTTCCACAGTGAATGAATAAAATAACTCCTGCAAATAATTTGTATATGGGCTGGGTAATCCATAAAATATTTTGTGAGATACTGAGATGAAAAAGTAGTATGTAAAGGCTTTGGATATTTACAGTAACAATTCGTATGAAATTAATTTGTGAATAAGCTGAAATATAAAGATATAAAGGAGAAAAATAGAACAAACAAAACCTTCAGGATAAAATATTACATTTGGAAAATATGGCAGAAGCCTTGAGTTGTGAGGAAAGATTTATTAGCCCATGGAAAAAGAAATTTGAGAGAAACTGTAAGTCATGTAAAGTCATTAGGAATAACTGCTGCGGACATTGGAGATGCTGGAGAGACAAACTCGCTTTAGTAATACCGTCCATCTGACAGTCAGAGAAGTGAGCTGTGAAATGAAAGAGTACATTTTTAAAGAACGATATAAAAGAGCTGGAGCAAATAAATGGCTGATTGTAAATGTCCACATAACCTCCCTGCAAGACTTGAAGTGCCTGTGATGGTTTTATATGGGAAGTGATTAATATCCTGAGTTTCCCAAAATTACGAATAGTATCTATGTATTTTGTTAAGGTAGAGAGAGAGAAAGAAAGGAGCTGGAGAGACATGGAGAGAAAAATCAAATATGAACCAAAGGAACAACATGAGCCACTTTTCACAATCTGGCATTTAGCTTTCATTAGTACCTCATATATGAATTTTAATATAGTCAAATAGAAAACCTGCTTGTTATAGAGTATTATATAAGAACAGGGGTGAAAAGCCATTGCAGATGAAATGTTGGAAATTTTTCCTCTGACTCCAATGGCATCATGATTTCAGTTACAGAGACATTCCCTGTTTAAAGGTGGGATGTCATGGGTGAGGACTGAGGGCTGAAAGGCATATTCATTGGCAAAGGCTAACATGGATCCAGCACTTCTGTAGCCTGTCTTCAACCTCTGCTGTAAAACTTATACCCGTCTTAAATTACTGCAGATTTGTCCATAATTGATATATTTTATCTTTAATCTAATTAAAAGCTATCTGAGGCAAAGATTGCCATTAATCATGTAAATTTGCTAAAGCAGTGCATCTTTGTGTGTTAAAATTTGAAGAGATTTTCACTTAACACACATATCAATATTGATTGAATTATAAAAGTGATGTGAGGCTATTGTGAGGAACAAAGAATGGTGTTACTGTTGCATTTTAATTTAATATGTAAATCAAATCACTAACAGCATAGCAATTTTAGTTTTAATATTGTCTTGGGAGTGATGCAAAATGACAGACAACATAAAAATTAAATGGTTTGGAAAACAGTGATCAGAATCTGGTTGTAGTTAAATAAAGCTGGGAACATCCTGACCTTCCATACAGCCAGATGTGGAAAATGTACTTCAAAGTCTTTAAGACAGAGCTAATGGCATACAAGATTAATGAGTACTGTTCCTGAAGGAAATCAGGGGCCTTGTAATCTTGGAATCCACAAAAAACAAGGCATATATGTAAAATACAAACTGATATTTTCTAAATAATCTGGAAGAAATTATGTTTCTTATCTACAGCTGGGCAAACACTATAAGAGAAGTTATTACCTGTTCAGTTAGTGTTTTCATTTATTTAATTTAGCAATTCTTTAACACCAGCTGTATCTTTTACCAAGATCATTATATGTTTAAGTTTTACCAAAATAGACTAATTACAAATAAGTGTTTTTAAAAGGTATAAATTGAAATATTTCCAGAATTTCCATTATTTCAAGTTAACGCATGGGAACATTCATTTCAATTTACTTGTGTACTAATTAGACAATACAATAATTTTATTTGCAATCAGAGAAAAATAATCCATAGTGCTTATTTATCTAGCTGTAATGAATAAATACTTCTAGTTTTAACTATTAATACACATTAAAACTTTTTGATCAAGCCAGGCTATCATTTAAAGAAAAATATATTTTGGAAAACATATATTTTATAACTTATTTTATATTACTTCCTGATAGAAAAATGAAAGTTAATAGAATTTCTTATTATGAATTCTTTTACATTTTTCAGCTATTGTTTGATTAAAAATGCTGGCATTTAATAGAGTATTCACCATGTTATTATATAACCCTATATTTTATACAATGGTGTCTTTTCCTTCAGATTTTATATTTAGGGTCTCTCATCTGTTTCTTTTACTAAGTAGAGTAACCCCAACCAGAAATGACCACACAGAATTCCTTGGTACAAGGAACAGTGTGGAAAAGTGAAGATGTACGTCACAACCAGTCTGCACAGAGAGGCTGTTGACATCAAACTTTTACCATTTCATCCTCTGCACTTCCCCCTTTGAAGAGAAAAAAAAAAAAACAACAACCAACACCACAACTCATATCCAGTCAGTTCTACTTTATTCAACAAAATGGAGGAGCAGATGGCTGAAGAATTGGTATCAAGATATGAAGCCTTTTGTCTCTGTGTCAATGATTTAAACACAGCTTAGGTTGTAATAGTGGTTGAAATCTGTTCCCAAGAGACTGCTGCTCAAGTGAAAAGCCTGTTGGTTGTTTCGGTACAATCTCAGTGCTCTGCGTAAGTACATCTTAGTAACCAGCATCACAAACTGTCATCTCTGCAGCCTCTGCAAGGAAGCTAGAAAATAGTCCTGGTGAATGGAATACTGTCTCTAAACAAATCATTCCCTTGGGAGGCCTGGGACACACTGAGGGAAAAATGCAAGTGAAGCTTTCAGTGTGGCTTTTCCTGCATATGTACTCGCATGTACACACAGGTATTTGCCTGGTTTTGGGCTAGAACAGGAATGAGGGTGCCAGGCACAGCAAGGAGGCCCAATCAGTAACCCATGCAGCATCGCACTAGGTGAACTTGTTTCAGGGATAAGCTTTTGGCAATGCCAGTCATCAATGCACACATTTCCATTCAACTATTTATCCTATCAAGAAAAAAAATCGTTCCTCAACCCCACCTTGTCTGTACTTAAATAAATGAATTCCAGAGAGAATTACTGTCAAACAGCTCAGCAGTTCTGTAGCTCTAATGAAAGCTTTTTCCCCTTGGCCCCTCCTTGCAAACACTTAACTAAATTAGCACAGGATAGACAAAGCCATGCACAGATCAAAGGAGCAAATCATACTAAATGGCATAGGACTATTAACGTCCTCCTTTTAGACAGAAAATGAACTTTTGCTCCTGTTTTCCCCAAGGTGCAGCCCCGCTGTAAAGGCTGTCAGATCAGGATCAATTAACTCTTTCCACCTGTCAGAGGATCTGTGCATCTATCCCTCTCCAGCAGGACATTTATATAGCATGCAGAACCAGAAAAAAATGCTCTAATCTGTCTTTTCAAATCCTAAAAATTTGAGAATTCCCTAGTTATGATGCCAAGTCCCCATTTATCCACTTCCCCTATATCTTCTGAAGAGATTTTCTTAGCCCTGTCTGCTCCAAAACACCTTATTCAGAAAATCCCCAAATCTGCGAATATTTCTGCACCGTTCTGTATTGCTTCTTTACCTCACCATTTTTACTGCCCTTCCACAAAAAAAACCCTGGATTTCTTAAATGAAGGAGGTTACAACTCTCCCTGCTGCTATCTTTATGCCTCATTTTGTCTTTTTCAGATGATAATGTAACACTATTGTGTTGCTTTTGTTGTCTGTAGTTCTGAAACTTTAGACGTTAACATGGTTTATTGCCTAAATATGGATACAATTAATAGCCACTGAGGAATGAGCCGATTCACTAGCTGCTCTGAAAACTCCTTTCCAGCGGCAGGAGCGTAACCAGAATTGCCCTCTCATGAGACAGGTGTGTGAGAGTACGGTGCTCAGGAAAAAAAAACAGAAGTGGAGCTTTTAGTTATGGGAAGAACAAATACTTCAGAAAAGTACAGTTTTGGCATCCCAGACAACCCCCATCACCAGTAGAGGCATCCCCGGCTGGGAAATGCAACCCCACAACCCAGCAGCAGAATTCATCAAGGTGGAGACCTGCAGTGTTTGGTCGCCCCTTTTTGAGCTCCTTTTTAGGATGGAGCCCAGACACTCGCTGGTACCATCCCCAGAAAACAGCGTGTGAGCATGGCCACCGTTATTCCCAGCAGGGGATGCACGCAGCAGTGCGTGGGCAGAGCAACCATGTGCCTCACAGCCGGCCAGCTGTGGAAGGAGATAAATGTCCTTCTCTGCAACAGGAGAGGTCAAGCTCCTTCAGCCCAAAAGAAACAGTCTTCATCTGCTAAATAGCCCTTCAGCTGGGATTCATTAAGGAGCAGATATTAAGAAGATTATGATGGCTGGGGGAGAAGTGTTTTACATCTTTCTCTCTGCTCTGTGCTGGAAGGGACTTTGCTGGGCTCTGAAGGCAACTGCCCGCCTGGAGCTGTGCCAGAAAAGCCAGTCCTCCTTCCCCAGCCCGGTCAAAGGGGCGGCTGGCTTACATTGCCCCAACTAAGAGAGCTACTTAATTTAAATACCTTGAGGCAGAGACCTGATTTAATTTCAAGGCCTCTGAGGTCCTGCCGGTTAGAGGAGTGGTTTATCTTGTATTAGCAAAAGGCAAGGTCAAAGGTAGGTTTGAATGCATGGCAGGCTTGAGGACATTTTAACTCTTCAGTGTTTGCTTTTCTTTAATCTTGCACTTCTTGCTGCTTTATGAGAAATGAATCTAGCCAAAAAGAGGACTCAGCATCCACTCACAATCACTTCAGCAGCATTTTTTAAAGGACTGGTAAAGAAGCTCACTTCTTTTTTGTGTTTTTATGTTTTACCTCTCAGGCTTTTTATAGTCTTAGTGTTTGCTAAGTTAGTGGCACAATACAAGTTTTTCAGAATGGTATCTTTGTGCAGAACCGTGAAATGTCAAAAGCTAAGATGCTGTGAAATGAATATCTGTTATTATAATTCATAGTATTCCCCCCAAAAGGTTTGCAGCCCAAAAAATAATCAAACAAGACAACCAGTCAAGTCCACTGTGATCTGACTTCAGCTTACAATAGCCTGAATCATCCTCATCCTATATCACTCAGGCTAGCTCAATTTCTTTCTCATTCTCCTTATTTTGTGCTCCTCTTGAATTATGTTTCTTTCAGCACTCTGCTGCTTGGCTGCTGTCTTTGGGGTGGGGGAGGTTGTTTATTTTTTTTCTTCTGGCTGCGTGTCTTCATTGTTTATTTTTTTTCTTCTGGCTGCGTGGCTTCAGCAGAGATCTTTCTTTGAAATGACACAAAATGGTTGTTCTCCTTTTTGAATGACTGACATACTTGACACTTGTCAGCATTCACTTGTGAGATACAAGTGAGCACTGGAGAGCTTTGAAAGAGCAAAAATAAGTCAACGCCAGAGAAGGACACCCAAAACTCAGGTGCTGTTTGTTCCTTGGGACATTCGAGAGTTGAACAGGAAGTGAAACCACCTCATTTGCAGCCTTACACTCTCCATATTTCTCTTTCTGTTCCTACTATATCGGAATGAAAAACAGCTGTTTATCAGTTCATAGTTTGCCTTGCTGATTGTGGTTTTGGCAGACGAATGAGATTTCCTCTTTTGTGTTTCTTGTATTTTCCACAGTACCAAGGTCTATTAGAGGGGAAGAGCAGTGAATATTAATTCCAGACACTGCATTGTAAAGTTGTTTCCTGTTCAGATGCATTAACATTCCAGTTCAAATACATTAACATTCCTAGACCCTGGTCTGACTTCACTTATGCTGATTTCACACTTATATAACTGCTGACTGCCAAGGAGTTGTCCTTAATTTACACTGCATTGCTTTTACTGAATGTTTGCAAGTACATTTATAAATGCTTGGTGATATACTGTACTTCTGTTTATAATCTTATTTTTCAAATAAGAGAGTTTTTATCACTCATCTTGTGTGAGGCTAATTCATGCATCACAATAGATAGCACATTTTTTATTATTTTTCTTACATTTTAATTTCTTTTAATTCTTTCTTTTAATATTCTTCTTCTTAATCATCCTTCTTAATCAATATTCCCACTATTTATGCAAAACAATTGTTCTCCTCCTTTGATGTACATCCCTTTCTAGATCTGGCAAAACATTTCTCATGTGAGGACCAGAAACATTCAGTGGCTTGTTTCAGCCACCACGAAAGCCAGCAGCAGAATGGAGACAACCTGCTTCCCACCTCTGAGCCAGAAGACCACATTTCCCTGCATTTTTCACTGTTCTTATCTTGGCTGCTTTGAATCCTCTGAACTTCTGAGTCGAATAAGGAATTTGCTAGATACTGATGAATAAATCTAATGACTGTTCTGTGACCAGTCAAATGTGTGCACTCTTTGCTTTCCCTCATTTATGTATACCCAGGGGGAATAAAATGACTTGTATTTCAAGTTTCTAAAGCAAATTAATGGTCATTAACAGCCCTCTGCTGTTTACTACTGGTGATTATCGAATGAGAGTGAAATGAACTGAAAAGCAATGTTTCTAGACTGATCAGGTCTAACTTCCATTTTTTTACAGGGTAGATGGTCTCAGGGTGGGAGAGGTAAAGAAGTGGATTTATTAACATTCTTCAGCCTTCAGTTGAAAGGGAAGGAAACAGAAAGAAGAAATGATCTGTCACTACCCTCAGGATTAGTTTTTCTATATATGTTTTGAATATATTATAGAGCTTCTGATGACAGCATGTAGACCAGATAAGAATAGCAGGAAATAGCAACAAAAAATCTGAGACAAAATATTAGATAACTCTTGGGAGTAATTTCCTCAGAATCAGACAAGTCATCCCAACACATATTTTATCTTGTTTACCCTTAGCATGTTATTAAAATAAAACATAAATTGTCTCCATGCAAATGCTATTTCAAGGCAAGAATAATAATAAGTAGTTATGTTCTTATCATAGCCCTGTATTATCTTGTCAGCTGCTAGTACTATTCAGGAATACCTTTTCTCACCATTTTGTTGTGTAGTGATTCAAACACAGCTACTATTTTGAGCTGCTTCATGATTTGATTTTAAATATATTCAGCTGTTTCCCATTGGTTTACAAAGGCAGGAATGTTGATAAAAATGTGAATTAGAAAGCTCCAGCATGGGGAAAAATTAGCTTGTCTTTTTAGAACTGGTTGGAAGATTTCCAGTGAACTGGATCTCAACTGGTAAATGGTAATTCAACAGATCTGAAGCTTTCTGTGGGATCACGATGATTGCATGACAGCTGTGGAAACCTGAGAGGCAGGTAGGTTCTAAGCTACCTCCAGACCTACATGGCTGAATACTGTAATACACACTTCTTGGGCTCTCTCTCTTACCAGAATGACCTAAATTCCTTGCCATGTCACTGGCTTGAAATTTTCTTCAAAGAAATACATGCTATGTTGTGCATTTCCAGTTTTGTGTTTGCTTGGATTTTTCCTTAAAAAAAAAAAAAAAATCCCAAATTTTCCATAGGATGAGCATACTGATTCCTGTGTAGCTTTATCCAGCTGTGCTTGGAAATTCAGACTCAGCACAATTCCCAGCCTGCCAACTCCCATAGCCCTGCAGTCAGCAATGAGTAATTACAATTGATCAAATTATTTCCTTTGTCTTGTCATTATTTCTAAGACTGACAGCAACTTATTTTAAATGACTGAATCCCAAGAACACCCATTTTCTTTTGAGAGTTTATCAAATATAGGAAACTATGATTAGTGAATGCTAATCATTTGTATTCACTGGAGAAATTGATGTTTAATCAAGTTAATCTTATTGTCTATAAAGAGTCTTTGACATCCTTTAAAGAAACAATTGTATCTTCTTTTAGGGCATTGATTCAGGAGATTAGGAATGGTTTATCTACAACCTTTTATCCCTTAGGCTGCCAGATAAAAAAAAGTGAAACTTGCTTATCTCTGAAAGTTGTTAATATTACATTCTGTGGCTTAAATTCATTTGCCTAGTCACAGAGATCATACGTTCTGGCTGCTGGTCTTTGATCTACCTGTTGTGTGAACTGACCATGGGCCTCTGAACCCACGTTCAAGAGATCCCATCTGCTGTCATCATGGAGGCAAAATTTAGTTTCCTAAATATAGCTTTTTGATGCTATTTTAGATACTGTGGCCTCCTACTGTCACAGAGGTCTCCTTCATGTCCTGTGTCATGTGTCTTAACCTCATGCAGAAATGTTTGAAACTTTAGGAGAGCACTAAAGGCACAAGACATTGTCATTGCCTGATGTTTAAGCAATTGAAACATGCCTCATGACAAGATAGTCCTCATCTGTCCCCAGGGTAGCGGGATTTCTAACCAAAGAAATCCAGTTGGTCGCTGCCCTACAGTACAGACAGATCTGGCATGGACATCACATGTGGATGTAGATGCACAGGGTTAAGTCAGGGATCACATTAGGCTTCACCATCTTCTCTGGATACAGCTCCTAAAGACAAAGCAGGCATAACCTGGCAGACAGGGGGAGTTGTTCTTTTGCCTGAATACAAGTGTGCATGAATTTAAAATGTATTTTCCATGAAAACTCACGCATATGACTTTCTATAAAGCTTTAGCAAGGAAACAAGGTTGCTGGGATTAGCCTGAAAACTGAGCAGAGACACGGAAATACCAGTGTAATAACTAAACACATATCCATGGGCATATTTCAGTATTATTTTCCCAGTTCAATAAAAAGACAATACAGAAAGCTGTGATCAAATACGGGATTTTATTTCATTATTGTAGCCAGTGGTTACTTAATTAGTCAAGCATTGGTTCCAATACCTCTTTCACCAACTCAAGAAATTGCAAATAAGTCAGCCTCTTGGCAAGAAAATAATCTTCAGCAGTATTTTCACAAACACCCATGCACAAACCCCAGCGAGTAATTTATGCTCTTCCAAATACTACAGGGCAAATTGTGTTATTATTGCCCAGTTGACTACTTGAAACAGTGCTTTGTCATAAAGCTTTTTTGTTTCTCAAGTGTTCTTGGGGTACCCAGCCCCCTGAGCTGGGAAACAGGGACAGGGAGCAGAATGAAGCCCCCATAATCCAAGGGGAAATGGTTAGTAACCTGCTACACCACTTAGACACACACAGGTATATGAGGCTGGATGGGATCCACCCAAGGGTACTGAGGGAGCTGGCAGAAGTGTTCATCAAGCCACTTTCAATCATTTATCAGCAGTCCTGGCTAACTGAAGAAGTCCCAGTTGACTGGAGGTTAGCAAATGTGACGCCCATCTATAAGAAGGGCCAGAAGGAGGATCCTGGGAACTACTGGCCTGTCAGTCTGACCTCAGTGCTGGGGAAAGTTATGGAGCAGATCACCTGGAGTGCCATCACATAGCATGTACAGGACA
>NW_009236164.1:0-3863 GCF_000690835.1 Fulmarus glacialis | reverse complement strand
CTGTGAGACTTCTGCCAGCCTCTGGTATAGAATCTTGTTCTTGTCTTTAGCGCATTGTGTTATATTTTTTTCCAGACAGTTTATCTAGCATGGCAATATTCGAGTTTTGTCCTCATTCCCATTATACTGCTAGTCCTTTCTGGCACCATGACCCCTGTATGGGAGTCTGAGATTTTCTTTGTGGCTGACAATCCTTTTTTTTAAGACTTACAAATATTCAGAAAAGAACTTTAACATGAAGTGATTACGCATACTTCAAATCTTTAATAAATATGTAGTAGCACAAATTTATCTGGAAACCTGTGAGATTTCAAGGGGTGTCTTCTCTGTCCATGGGGAAGAGTGGCTCAGGGTGTGGGTCTCTGCCATATTATTCATGAAATATGATTTTATTATTGATTCTGATATTAGGCAGGTACTTTGTAACCCAAATTGCTTCAATTTCTCCATTGGTTGGAGAGGAACATGAGACTGACTTCTTTTGTAATGTGCTTTGAAATTAACTGTCAGAGCTGTGTAAAAATGAATTACCATTTCCAACCCCAAATAAAAGACTCAGATCAACAAAGCATGACAGTTCTCTCAATACTCTCCCAAAGTTGTGCCTTCTCTTCTGTACTGCATCCCCTTTCAGCCTGGTGAAGTAGGACACCAGTCTGAATCTGGATACTCTGCAATCCATTTTCATGTACTTCAGTGGTTCAACTGGTCTTTGACAACCACTCAGAAATAAAGCAATATGCAGTACTTTGTGTGATGAAAGAGGGAAGGAGATTCTGGGAACATAATCAGGATTTTTTTTATTGTGCACTGACACTAGAATGAATTGCTGGCATTGGGTGAAAAAAAAGGAATTTGAATAGTACAGCCGATTATATTTTAGCTTGGCTGTAAATATTTCAAATTACATCACAATACTGGAATAAACGCAATTTGTGAGATGTTATTTAGTCCTTCAGTTATTTTTAGTATTTTTAGTTTCTGTTTAAAACCTTTAACTCTCACAGCAAGATGTATATTGTTTGTGGTAAGTGAAACATCCCTGCAAGAATATCACCTCAACCTTATGCATCCTTGCCTTTAGATATTCTCTGTGTTTCCTTGCTCACTATATAGCCACAAAATACATGTTCAGGAATATGTTGGAAGAAGATGTGTAATAACGTGGAGTGTTTGATTTCTGCATCTTCACTGTTGAGGTGAGGAAAATCTGCATTAGAACACCTTCAAATTTTAAATTAGCCAGAAGCACACAGATTTTTCTAGGTGAAATCCAGCATGGCAGCTGGAGCTTTATAGGTTTCCAATAAACAAACCAAATTCCTTTTCAAATCAGCTAGAAAGTATTGAGGGACACTTGCAAAACTGAAGAGCAAAAGATGAGGTTTTGACCTGATTGTCGCCAACACAACAACCTGAACAAGCTGTGCTGATAGCAAGCCATCTGTTGACATTACTATGCTGAACACGAGCAGCTAAAAATGTAATTATAAGAGGGAGTGATGACAGCTTTTTATTCACAATATATCCATCAAATGTGTAATTGTGAGTCTAATGGATTTCTCTACAGTGGTATGTTAGACCAAGTAACCCTTTTGCTTTCTGGAAGGGCAAGCTCAAGCTTCAGAAGATGGTTAGGGAAAAGCCACAAGCAAGTGAAAATGAGTTGCAGGGTGACTGAGGGCTCTTAAGGAGGTTGCACAGCCTAATTCCCTCCTGACTCCAGGTGTCAGGGCACTTCAAGGGATGGGGGGATCCCAGGGGCCAGGAGCGCGGCAGGGCAAGGTCTGGCAGCTACAGCCCATCCCACTGCCTCAGCCAGGAGCAGGGCAGACAGGGAGTGGACTCCCACATGGCTGATCTGCTCTGGGACTTGTGATGGACAGTCGAAAGGGAGCTGAACAGTCGGGTACAAATTTTGCTGACTTTACACTGTTATTTAGTCACAGCTGAAACTGAGTGTGGGGAGTGGCAGCAGGTTTGCGTGGTAGTAATGACTCAGTTCAGTTTCCAAAACATGGGTGTCTTGTGCCATTTGAGGCTCCCTCGTGTGTCTGAGACATCCACATGCAGCTTGTACATTTTCCACATGACTTTCAGGAGCTCTATATCTTTCCAAACAGGCAGCTCCGGCATCTCCAGTGGTGCTGTGCACCTCTATTTTAGCAACTAACGGTAAAGGTATAATTATATGCATGGAAAAAATACTAACAAAAGTATGTGGAAATGGTTTCTAGATGAGTTACTACCCCTCAGGAGAGAGATTTTTAAATCACAGCAAATTTTAGCTAGATGTGAAAATATCTTTTGTAAGTAATCGAGAAAGAAAATAGGAAATATCATCCTTTTTCTGTAGATTTATGATGCTCTACTTCTTAAACACTTTGTGCCATTTTGGTCAATTGTCTTAAATCACATATATTAGCTGAAGGAAAAAAAAAAAAAAACAACAGAGGAGGGTCGTCAGGACAAACAGAGATCAAAACCAGTATCTTTACCAGTGGAGATGAAATAAATTAGGACTCTGGCTTTGGAAAAGAATCGGCTGAGGAAACACAGAGATCTTGAATGGCATTGAAAAATTAAAGAGGGAATGATTTTTTACAATTTCCCGCATATTACTGGAACTAGGATACTTCCAGGGAATTCTCATAAGTTTTGGGACAGAGGGAAGCAACTTTTCCATACAACTTATATAATAATCTATTTCTGCAGTTCATTCATCATGGAGACTAAAATTATCAATGGGTTGAAAAAGGAGCAAGACAAGTTCTTAGAGGATGAAATTCTTCAAATTCTTCTCCATGCGAAAAAATGGTCCCAGTATCATTCTGGCTCAAGACTTTCCAATCAATTGATTAATGGATGCTGGGAAGGTAAAGGAAAAAAGAATGCTCTGTGTTTGCCTTGTTTTCACATCTTGATTTTTTGTTTTTTTTTTTTGTTTTTTTTTTCCCCCTCCTAAGAATCTCATCTGGGCCATCAGACATAAAGTGTCTAAAACAGATTCTTAATCTGATCCAGAATAGCCATTTTTATATTACAAGGAAGAAATTCTTGTGCAACTCTCATTTCAGTCTCATTTGCATTCTTAGATAATAAATATGTTGCTGTTTTCTAGTTTGTATGATGTAGGCGTGCAGCAAGAGGACAGCTCTGCCATGCTGCTGATAGAGCTTGGCTGGGGCAGGGGCCAAAACCAGGAAATTAGTTCCTCCCAGGAACTGAAAGTCACCAGTGACCCCATTATATTTTTCTCTGGGAACAAAGCTAGTAGATCTAATATTGCATCTTGTACCTTGAATATACATATAGAGCGCAAACATATGGTAACTGATTTTGCATGCATACAATTCTTTACATACTGGCTAGGGAGAAAAAAATATTCAAAATCCATGTGATAAATGCTATTTATATTGCTTATCCATTTGTCCAGAAAGTGTGGTGAGGAAGATTATACAATAGTCTACAAAAACTGGATGAAAGCCAGATGTTGGTTTGCAACATGTTTCTAGTCATCTCTCTTTTTCTTAGAGGGGGAATAGCTGCATCATCATTGACTGTAAAAGCTGATTCTTGCTGCTATAGCAGTAGTGACGGTGAAAAGCAATGGTTGATATTGGGGTAAAGCTCTTGTTAGTACTGTATGGCTTCTTCGATGATTTGAGAATGTTCCCATTTTGTAATGGGACCATTACTCTTTAGTCTGGAGTCTGGTTTGCTTGAATGCAACTGTCCCTAAAACCAGTTGCTCATCATTATGTGGTAGGAACCTGAAAATTCCTAAGAGATATAACTCTGCATATAATTTTCATCACACTGAGATGCACACTGTAATCTTAGAATCATAGAATCATAGAATC
>NW_009236163.1:0-4899 GCF_000690835.1 Fulmarus glacialis | reverse complement strand
AAGGTGCGGGGCGGAGGGGGCGCCCGCCCGGCCCCCGGGGGTGGGCGGCCGAGGGAGGCCCTGCGGGAGATCCTGGTCAAGAACTTGCTGCCGGCCTTCTGCCGGCGCTGATGGAGTGTAACGAGAGACCTGACGCTAACACACGCTGTGACGAAAAGTAATAGCTGCAGTCCTTTAATTTTAACTAGGTCAACCAAGGTAAAGCAATCTGTGGTTTTGGGGATTTCCCAAATGTCACCTGTGACCTCCTAATACACCGAGTCTGGGCTGGGGCTCAAATCTGTTTTAATAAAGTTATGGGTAGATGATGACTTACAGGTAGCTCAGTGGTCAGTTTTTGTCCTTTCCTTATTCCTTGTAGGAGGTATCAAAATGTCAAATTGTCAAGTATGCTACTGAATTATTTAATTCACAGTTAAGAACCTGGTTCCAGCTCTGAAAATGGATACAACCATGGGGTTGATTGCCTTCATTGGGATAACTGGGCTTGAAGTTAGGGAATGTTGGGCAGTTTTTCCGCTTGCTCTTCTGTCATTGGACCTTGCGTAAGCCTCACGTGCTTCTGCTCTTTCAGTGCCGTTGCTTGTCATCAGGAAAAAGTTGAAAATTAGCCCGTGCCCATAGGACTTCCCACAACTTTGGAAACCTTGCAAACTTCCTACCCTGTTTCCTTTGCCCTTCTGTGTTCTTACACTATGGATAGTGTTTCTGTCTGCCCTTCCTGAGAGCGGGTAGAGTTAAAGTTACTTATGTAGGTTTTTGTGGTCTGTTGTGAAATGTTTATTAAGAGAAACTATCTTTGAGGAGTAAGTCCACGAGAACGTGTCTTCTTTCTAGAAGATTATAAAAAAGTAACGAAAACATTGCATATGGGATCAGAGCAATGGAGATTAATTTTAATGGCGCAGTAAATTTTAATTCACTTAGTGTTGTATGGGTAAACATTTAAATTTTAAGATTGTGTATGAAGTATCGGTTTTGGGAAGCACTGGTTCCAGGAAAAGTGTATGATTAATGGCTTTGCTTTTTGAGAAAAGTGGAATTGCCATAAGTATTCTACAATAGTCAATTTTATTCCAGAATAACATCCATAGAGTGAGAAGTTAGTGATACAGCAATAGCTGAATAATTACACCAGTCAGCTTCCACATGGAGACAAAACCATCATGTGCAGCTAACAGTCAGTTCTTCTATTGAAATTTCTAACTTATAAAAAGGCTGCTAACACTGAAAGTTTTATAAGGAAATAAACATCAAAAGTCGGAATGAGAAACTTTCACAGTTATGGGGGTAAGTAAATAAAAAATATTGCAGAAAGGGCATGAATCCACCTGTACCTGTTTTTGTGTATGCCTTAGTTATTTAAACTAGCTGGTCCTTTTTGTTTGGTTTTCTTTTAATCTCTGATTTTTTTTGTCTCTATGTAAACTGAATTCAGTTGCTGAGTCCCTGGCCTTATGTTTATTATGAATATGATGAACAAAAAATGTAGGCTGTCTCCCATTCACTAGAGGGCTATGGCCTAAAGGTATTGTGGTATCATTAGTCATTGGTTGAGGGTCACGGGGAAAAGGAAAAACTTATTGTGTGTTGAGATGGTGTTAAATGCTACACTAAAACAAAAAGAGGTTGAACTCTGGACTTCTTCTGTCAGATTTCTGCACCCTTTGTCTGTTGTAATAACATGTTGTGGTGTGAACACGGCCTTTCACAAGAAGAATGGCATGCCAGTGTGGGATAAAGGAGAATGCTTGCTGTGGTATTGATAGCAATGAACGTCTTGAAATGGATTGGGATGTTTTGTTTTGTCGCTTGTCTTGCTGGAATTAGCTCTTGGGTCATACTGGAAAACTCCTTGACCTTGAACAGCCCCAGTAAAAATGTCTCAATGTTAGCCATAAAAGGATGAAGGACCATTCTGTACCTGATGACAAGGAGAATCATGGTATGGTCACATACACCCATGTGCATAAGCATACATACGTCAGCTTTAATGTGATCGTCATTAAGATGAACAGTACTTGTACCTTTATCTAGAATGTGCACCATCTCTGAGGGATATTAATAGGTCAAACGGTGTCTTGTCCAGTATTGAATGGGGAGCCTGTCAGTGAGTTGGGGTTGCACTCCAAAATGACCCAACTTGTTCTTTAATCTGACTCTATGCAACGCGACCTGCACCTCACATGTTTTGAAAAAGCTTGCAGTTGAATCAGATGTGAGGACTAGATGCAACTTATTCTTCTTAAGTGTTTGTTTTTTTAATGTAACACCTTTGAATATTGCTGCTGTTTCAGAGCAAATAAAAAATATCATGGTCTAATTAGCCACTTCAGTAGACTATTTGCCGCTGCCTTGTAATCAGGAATGTTAGTTTCTGCAGTAGAGTCGATGCTGTGAAAATGTAATAGAGAACATCTGTGGCAGGTTCCTGTTCTGTTATGCAAACTCACTGTCTTTAAAGTCAGAGAGACTAGTTAGTTATATTCACTACAGAAAAACAAACCCTCTGAATATTTTGCTTGTAATGCTGCTTCTTCAGTGGAAGTTAGAAGGTGCCACATTCCAGGGTTGTCCTATCGTAGTGCGTTTAGTTACGTGATCACATGATAGTTTTTTTGTGGCACTCACCTTACTAGTTGTTTTGCCAACCAGGTATCTAATCAATGTATTTTCTAATCCTTGGGGTTAAATCCACGTTCTTACCTGTACTAACCTAGAGCTGTTAAATTCTACCTACGCTTTTTTATCTGGACCTAAAGTCAATTCTCTTTGTGAAATCATTCTGCATGTTTGAGTTTGCATTTCTGAAGTGTCATGAATATTCAAAGAGAAATGTTGTTCCTCGTCCACTGATAGGGAAATGGGGCACAGAAGTAATAAATGGTCAAGTTGTTGGAGTGGTTCCTTCATCTTGGATTCTCAGATTAAGAAGTCTGTCCCAATTTTTTATTCCTCCTAATAAGCACCTCATGGACTGAGTGGTGCATTTGTTGGTTTTACTTCTCCAAATGTATATTCTTGCTTTGTGGTGTGAAACTGAGGAACTTGCAATAGTAACTGGTTCTCTAAAATTTTGTTGGAGCAACTTGTATGTGATCAAACACCAATTGACTGATGAAGCCAAGGGTCCTGCAGATGACAGCTATTTGCTGTGGCTCTGAATGATCCTGCTGTCGCTGTTTGGTCTGTGGAATGAGGTGTAGATCTTGTGCAAAGAGTAGCAGGTGAGTTTGCGTTCATAATGCAGCAGTATAAAGCGCACTCAAGTGTTGTTCATACTGTTCAGCTCCACTTCATGTCCCTTTCCATGTTTTGATAATTCAACTGTGTATCAGTCCATGTCAATTCAACATACCAGCATCAATGTAACATAGTGTTTTTTCTGCTAAGGTTATCTTCATTTTGAAGCTACTTGACAGGAAAGAAGCTGCAGTGATGTTGTGGGGACTCGCACCTTGCCAACAACTTGTTTCATCACTGGGGTTAGAAGCTCTTGGTCTGTAGCAGAGGCACTCTTCAGTTTATCCTAGAACACAGCTAACAGGACACACTCACACACACACACAGTGGGATGCAGAAATGGGGGAGGTTCTGTATTTTATTTCACGCTCTGGAGGTGATTATGAATTAGAAGGGAAAAGAGGGTCAGTACCAGATCCAGATGTCTTGGCTACTGCCCTCTCCCCACTCCCATTCTGTCCCACTTCTCCCTCCAGACTTTCACTTGAACTCCACCTGCGTTTCATGCTGACTGCTTCCTCCGTTCTCCCTGTGCTACATGAGGACTAAGAGCAGAAGTCAGAGCTCTGAAAAGGCAGTTTCTCTTTCCACTTTTCCCATTAGATCAATCCCACACCATTCAGTAACTACTGGAAAACAGGCTAGGCAACAGCAGAAGATGATCGTTGGATCTGTGTCCCTGAGATACCTCTGACTTTGACAAACTCCTACCTAACATGCCAGCAGAGTCCTCAAGTGGCTTCAACCTTCAGCATCCTTTGCAGGGACAGGTAAAATGATTGCTATGCAGATATGCACTTAACATTCAACCAAGGCAAACAGAATAGAGGTGCCAGAGCATCTTAAAAGGTTGCAGGAGTCTTCTAATAGAAGGGAAAAGGATGTTTTGTCACTTACCAATTTTAGAAATGGTACCATTTGTACTAAATTTGTAACTGTTGAGAATTTTAAACCTTGATGTATTTAAAGCAGTTGAAAACTGCTTAGCTGACCTACTCCAAGTATCTGTTGACCAGACTGACTCAAAGAATCTACATCATTCATAGAAAAATTAAGCAGAAAAGATAAAAAATTTTATCTGCGTATGGTACACTTAGATACAATACGGTGTAGCAGTGTTGAGTGGCACTGAAGAAAAAACATGCTTGAGTAATGCCGCTGTGCCATGTTGCAATAAATTATGTTTACAGGGCTATTAAGTACATGCAACAAATACTTGTCTGTATTTTATATTAAAGATACACTTTAAAATAGCTTAGAAAAAGCTAATTATATAATTTTAGCTATGACTGTTTTTTAGAGTTATGGATATTAAAAGCTCATTGACCAAGGATTTATAGATCTAAAATGCTTTTGATCATTTTATACAAGTCTGTAAAAATCTGACCCATTTATCAGCAACTGATAACAATGTATATAAATTTTCTTCTTAGACCACGCTGAAATACAGTTGGATTTAATGAATGGGCAACCTAAAAATTCTTAGGTTTTCACTGAGTTGTCTGTGATATCTGATGAGGTGTAGCCAGTAGTACAATCTACTTTGTAAGACATCACCTCTGAGTTCAAAACTAACCAGGTGCAGGTAATCTTTTCATATACAGTAGTTCAACACGCCAGCGGGGGTAATATTATAGAATCATTAAGGTTGGAAAA
>NW_009236162.1:0-2055 GCF_000690835.1 Fulmarus glacialis | reverse complement strand
TGCTGTTTTTCAGTAAAAAGTAGGGGAGCTGTACATACATGTATTGGTTTGGAAAGTGAAGTATATCAGTATTTTTGTTTCTTAAAGGCACTAAAAGATAACATTTTGCAGATTAAGAGGTAAAAATTAATATTGTTGGTAAAAATAAAACCAAAATAATATTGAAATGTTTATTACAAAGTAGCCATCATTCTTTTCAGTGGGGCTCAGACTGTTTTGATATTGATCCTGCAAGTGAAGCTAGCCTATATTATGCCCATTTGTTCGTTATTACTGAATTTCATCTGGCCAAAAACACTGGATGATTTGTTTAAAAGCTGTAGAAAGCTTCTTTCTAAATGGCTATCCTAAATCAGGATAACCAGCTAATAAAAATGGCCTTTTATCCTCTTCAGCTTTCAATGAATTCTAGCTGAGAAAGAGAGAGAAGGAGAGAGAATTCACCATAATCAACATAATGATGGGGACAGTAAGATTTTTAATTGAGTTGTCTAGTGTAGGTGTAACTTCTACCATCATCTGGTAATGATTAGGAAATGGGCTTATTTAAGGTTGTGCACATTATGGTCATGTCAATGAACATGATTGATATTTTCCTACACCATAGCCAAGACCACAATTAGGACCCAACTGAGACTTTACATGTAAAATTATGGTAACTTGACAAACTGTAAAGCACAACTCCTTTAGGTGTTAGCTAAGATCAACATTGTCAGTTGCTGCAGTCTGTTGCACTTTGAATTGTAGCAATCTGATCACGTTTCTGAGACTGAAATGACTTTGAATAGTGTTGTTCAGAACATGTATTTTATTAAAATATTGGGTTTTTTCCCAATAAAGATAAGGTGGATATCTAGTATATTAGATTTACTGAAATACTAGCCAGATGAAAGCTGATATCAAATTTGCATACAAATATACTACATCTCTTTTAAATATATATTTCCTTAGTGTATATCTATTTCCATTTTTTATAATGTAAATTTCACACAAAGCTCTAAGATAGTTCTCAATTTAGAGATTTTTTTTTTCTATTTTTCATTATAATTTTACTTCAATTACACTAAAGGCTGTGTTGTGGTTTAACCCAACAGGTGCTAAACACCACACAGCCGTTCATTCATTCCCCACACCCGCAGTGAGATGGGGGAGAGCATCAGAAAAAAAAAGAAAATTCATGGGTTGAGACAAAGGCAATTTATTAGGACAGAAAAGGAAGGGAAAATAATAATAACAATAATAATAATGACGATAAAAGAACACACAAAATAAGTGATACACAATGCAATTGCTTACCACTCACCGACCGATGCCCAGCCAGTTCCCAAGCAGTGGTCCCCTCCCTAGCCAACTCCCCCTGGTTTATGTACTGAGCATGACGTCATATGGTGTGGAATACCCCTTTAGCCAGTTTAGGTCAGCTGTCCTGGCTATGCCCCCTCCCAGCTTCTTGTGCACCTGGCAGAGCATGGGAAGATGAAAAGTCCTTGACTAGATAAGCACTACTAATCAACAACTAAAACATAAATGTGTTATCAACATTTTTCTCATACTAAATCCAAAACACAGCACTATACCAGCTACTAGGAAGAAAATCAACTCTATCCCAGCTGAAACCAGGACAGGCTGATAACACAATTCATAGTTTTAGTGACAAAATGATCCCCTAAATGAACATAAGAATACATATAACTGAGTAGGAAAAAAACAGATTTATATCTGATGACCTTAAAATGGATACTAACAAACAACTTGTCTGTAGTCTTCCAGGCAAAGGAACATTTATATTTGAAATCATGACAATATGAATAAGTAATCATTAATGAATATGTAGTTACATCTTTAATGAAAAAGAAAGAAACAGACACAACTGCAGATGTATGTTAATTTCAGTTTGTGGTTCAGATCTTGTAGCACTCTGTATTAAAATTCTCCTTTGGACTTTGTGGAAATTAGCATAACTTCGCCGGGGCCATGTTGAAGTTGGTATTTTGATGCAGAATTCAATGATTGCTGCTAGACTCATCCGGGGGAGAGGGAGGGGATGGGGGGGAG
>NW_009236161.1:0-3600 GCF_000690835.1 Fulmarus glacialis | reverse complement strand
TCTCCCCCATCCCACCAGAGGGGAGTGAGTGAGCGTGGTGCTCAGTGGCCGGCTGGGGTTAAACCACGACAGCAGGTTAGACAAAGGACTCCAACTGACTTTCAAGGAAGAATGGCATATTGATGTTTGCACTTTTGAATAATTTCCCATAGCTTTTAAATTAAAATACTACAGAACAGCATTTTCAGAACAATGAATCTGCAACATTTGTAGCAAGCCAGAAAGAAGTACTTACGGCTGAGCCCCAATTTCTCGAAGGTGATAAAAGAGCTGGGGCAGATGGGTTTGTAGAAGTGTCTCAAACAGCAAACACAATGACACAATGCCCTAATGAAACAAGATCATATCCTGAATACTAACAGTCATCCTGTCAAATCTGAGAAAACAGTATCAGCATGTAAGTATGCATGAAGTTTTAATTCAAGCAATAAAACACTCTTAATGATATAATATATAGCTCACATAAGCAGGACACAAGTAGCTCTAATGCCTTCAGTCACTAAAGCCTTGCTCCTACAATTCCATATATGTATTAGCAACATAATATATTTTGATAGTCCCTTTCAGCTGTAAGTTACTTATGGTATTTGTATGTCAGGGTCTAAGTACTTCGTGGGTTATTATAAGATGACCTACTTGAAATATTTCCACTTTGATGAAATAGAACTCACTATATACACTATATATACACTAAAAAACAGAGGATGTGAGAAATAATATATCTCTGATAACTAGAAACAAACAGCAATGGGGATAATTACAAAAAGTTAAATGTAACACATTTTAAAATTTCTTTTAAAAATTACCATGAAAATTAAAAGATTCCTGTCTGACCGGTTTCCCTACTATTAATGACTGAAAGCACAATGCACAGCCTTGAAATGGTATATCAAGAAAAGGATTTTCTTTTAATCAGGAATTGTTTTCAAAAAGTAATGTAACGATTTAGCACTTTGTGAAGGAGAAAAAAAAATCACTGTTTTATTCTTCAAAAATAGAACATAAGCAAATTTCTACAATTGTCTTACATTCAAGACAACTGGTCCTGGTCATAAACATAACCAAATTATTTAAAATTCATCTAGTAGTGCTAAAAAGCATGTGCTGTCACACAAAGATACTTGAGTTAAAAAAACGTGATATCACTGATAACGTGATATCACTGAAACAATACCTGTATATATATGACTATATTTTAGTTCCTCTACCCCAGAAAACACTAAAGTTGTGCACTTACATGTTATTGATTAAAATGAAAGCAAGTATGCATTTATGTGACTTTTTGAACTGAGAAACCTATTACATAAAAGACTCGACTCTCAAAAGACCCCCCCTCATAAAATGAGAACTGTACTATTTTAAAGTACATTATATTCTATAGCAAAGACTAATATTGATGTAGAAAACAAAAATATCCAAACTGGAGTTACCTAATATTCTTTCCAGTCTTGCCTGAAGTATATATTTCAATCGCATAGAAAATCACACCACTGTATATTATTGTTCCATAGCAAACAGAATAACAGTGGGGTTTAATTCCTTATGAACTTACAGAGGGATGAGAAGAGATGGAATGGAGTCTGAAGAAAAAACGCACATACATCTCACGGAATATCTGATACAATTTGGAAGGTTCATGGTAGAGAAAACAAAGTGGAGCAACTGAAAGAATAAAAAAATTATAATTGACTCAACACTGTAAACTGCTAAAAGAGTTCAATCATTAAGTGCATGAAGTATGAGCAAAACCCAAGTAATTTACAGTAGTACAGTTTACAAAAACATTACTAAACCAATTATTTAGAAAGAGATATTTTATAATAGAGTCTATCATTTGACATAAAACGTTAAGCAAGGGAGTACAATACCTTCTAGGTAATAGTTCTATATATTTCAAGAATCTAAACTAATTAGAACCTGCTTACTACAGTGCTGGCTTCCTAAGCATAAGAAATACACTTTAAGGATAGCTTCTCTGGGTTGTAGGGCAACGATATGTTGAACAGTGCAAGTTTTTGATTCAACCATCTATAACTTCCAATGCGCTCTTGGGCTAGTGACCATCTCCGAATTGGTTCCCCATTTCTAAGACTGGAAGAAGTTTACTGCTTGAAGACGAGTGTTGCGAAAATGAAAATATTAAAAAAATAGCTTTTGGTTGCCGCAATAACATCACATAAGTATGACTGATTGATAGAGACCTGTTTATTTCTTGTAAGATCTGAAAAACATGAACATTTGGTACTTTAGAAGTCTTTTAATATACCTGATTCAAAATAACAGTTGGCTACATTTGTAAAGCAGCGGTTCTCAAACTTTTTTTCAATCAGTCCCATTTTTCTTTTTGTAAAAGTCTAGCATATAGATAAATCTATTTGTATGCTGTACAAACGTAATCAGTTCCCTCCGATTTCTACTCCATTCATTCAATGCATGTTTCACAGACAGTTGTTCTATATAAATTTCTGCAAACAGCCTTTTCATCTGTCCACTCACTCACCACATCTACTGCTTCATTTTACAGGTGCATTCATTCTGGATGACAGCTTACATTTTAACACACTCATAGTCTGTCTCTACATTCACCTTCCTTAACAGTTTTATTTACACAAAGAGATATGGATACATTTGTCTGCATACATATGTATACATATGCACATAGATATATGTACATTTTTTTATATATATATGGGTATATGCATGTGTGAATTCATTTTCATATATATATATCAGAGAAGGTGGCTTAATAGAAAATAACGGTGTATATGTATGAGAGGTCGGGTGCTAAGATAGGGTGAGATGTTCACAGAAATGTGTATTTACGTAGGGGTAAGAAAAGCAGAGGGTGTTACTAGTGTATGTGTTTATAAGGACTGAAGATGGAAGTGGAAGAGTTGGCAGCGTGCATATGTTCATAAAGGCCAGGAGGATAACAGAAAGTGCCTGACAGTTGGCACGTACGAGCGTATGCACGCAAACATGCAAAAGTGTATAGGATTTACATAAGGACCCAGATACGTCCTCCGAGAGCAGCACAGCATGGAATACACAGGATGCTCTGCTTGGTCCCAGCTACCTTACCCACAGCCTGGAGTTACACTAGTGTTTCTGCTGCCTTGCTTTTCAGCCTCCCTCCTTCTCACAACCAGCATATTCTGAGCCCTTGCAAAGAGAGAGGACAGGAGGGAGGGAAGAAACTCACACACAGTTTGAGAGACGCTGTTCTCAAGGGCAGAGTCACATACAAACATTTTGAAAAGCATTTTCACACAGAAAAAGTGAAAGCCTCCTAGTAAGTACCTAAGGAAGAGTTTGTAACTAAGCTGTTCATTACTTCAAAGACTTAGATTCCCTACTCAGGTTCAAATTTGCATTTCATATTTAAATCGCCTGATTTTAATGATCATGTGATCATTAAACTTTCTTATTAGCAAAACGTAGCATTGTAAGTATAATCTTAAAATCTGCTTGCCCTGTGATGCCACAAACACCTTTCATAAATCAAAGGAAAAAACTGGAAAGCTGTAACAAGAGCCTCATATTGTTGGAGTCTCTCTGCACTAGCTGCCTTGTTACATAGAATCATAGAATCATTAAGGT
>NW_009236160.1:0-18542 GCF_000690835.1 Fulmarus glacialis | reverse complement strand
TAATAATATATTGTAAATAATTTTGGTATGTTAACTCTGGGTGGGATTCTTTCTGCTCACCTTTGAGATGTATAAAAGAACCTCTCTGCCCTCAAAATCTTTCACTGAGAGATTTCTAGAACTGCCTAAAGGATTCAATGTCAAAATACTAGCAAATTTAATGGAAAGACAGTGTTCAAATCTTCAGAAGCTTTGAAAATATCAGCCTCACAGTCAGAAAGAAGTCAGAAGGACAGGATGTCATGGACATAAAAAGCATGAAGACTCATGCTTTTGTCAGATTTCTTCAAACTGTGGGCCCATTTCATGCGGACATCTCAATACAAGTGAGTCTTCTGGGCGTGGAGAAGTGGTACTTGACCATGAGAACATGAGCCTGTGAAGTCCCTTTCCTTGCTGTGACTTTTGATTATTTGCCTTTTCATTATAGTCAATAAAATGTACATGCAAGCAACAAGCTGCTTTTATTTACATCCCCAGCTTCTATGTAAAGATCTCAGAGAGAAAGAAAAAACACAGAGAATTTCTTCTTTTCGTTTCAGTATAAGCAGTCTTCAGCAAAACCTGAGACTCAAATGCATCAGTGATGAAAATCCCTGTAAACCAGGAAATGACTGTGTATCTCTTCTCCAGACTGAGGGAGAAATAAACAATGAGGAAAACACTAAAAAACCAGAGGAATTAGAGTTTTTTTCCTGACAATATCCATTATGAAGGCCAGTCAGCTGGTGCTCTGGCAGATACAGAAAAGCATACCCAGCCAGCCTAAGCCAAGTAACTGGAAGCACTAGAGAGAAGCATGTCTTGCAGACATTTCAGCTGCCAAAACAATAGAAAGCCATTTTTAAACACTGTATAACCCCAGCGCTAAAGAATCTAAGTTACTTCTGTGCCTCCCTTTACTGTAAAAATCTGTCTGTGGCGCATAGTCACTAATGTGTTTAACATCACGGTGTCTGTAGCTGGTAGAGAAATGCTGTGATCCTGCACATGAGAGACAGCATCGCAAATAAATGTAGTGGATTTGGTCATACATGATGTCTTGGGACACAAGTAAACTGAAACAGTTGGTGCCTAACCCTGGACCATCATTTCCCTCTCTTTTTTCCTGCTCACAAGTTGCAGGTCTTGTCTGCCTATGCACACATCAGCGAGCTTGTTCAGAAAAGCAACAGAAATTCTCGGTGTTAATAAAATGGCAATCACAATTGTTTCCATAGTGAAGCGGCCAAGGAGAAGATTATCCACTAGAAGGACATGTTCTACATGTCCTTGGAAACAAAGCACCTTTAAAGTATCGCTTGATCAAAATCAGGAATATTCTATCTTGCCACAGGAGAGACTGCAAGTAAACTACTCCCTTGCCAAAGGAGGAGAGACATGGCAGATATCAATGTCATCAGCGTTATTAGGTCTGTAGCCAGAAGGAATCCCCATCTCCGAGTCAGGAGCCTGGCATTAGGATTCACAACAGCTAAAAGGCTGAACAGTGAAACATTGCTACCAGCCAACAAAAAAATACTGTAAAAAGGGGCACGGGCTGACTCTGTAACCCTGCGTGGTCCTGCAGTGGGAAGTCTGAAGAACTCTTCTTTACACTGATCAGAGGGGGAAAAAAGTGCTAGGAAAGATTTTCTTGAACTGCACCAGTAATTTAAAGGATTTCAGAAAGACTTGAGGGTGTGTCTGTTTAAACCAAGGTGGGAACAGGAAAAGATGGGTTCTGTAGACGCTGGAGGCCAACATTTGGATTAAGAATGAGTAGCAGTGGGGTTTTTTTCCATGTGACCAACAACAAATATATTTTTCTGTTTTAAACAGTACTGACAAAACTCCTTTCACAGAAAGAAGAATGTTACAAATTGCTGGGATACCACTTGTATTTCATAATGTCTGCAATTAAATAAATCTGTAGCTGGGAGTTTTTCTTCCCCTTCATCCTGTTTAACAAATTATTAATGTGAAGTTAAGAAGGATTTTTCCTCTCTTAGTGTATTGGCAAGGGATTTCTGATTTTCTGGGACTCACTGAAGATCTTTTTCATATATCCAGGAGCTTTTTCATGTTTCCAGAATGGCTTGGTTTGCTGTAACACAGAGGATTGGGGATGAGATGACTAGTGTAGTAGTCTATATGGCATAGCATTGATGAAACTTTTTCCATTTCCCTAAAACTCTCAGTTGCCTAATGTTTACCTATGACTTGAAGGGCTGGCCAGTCTTCTTCTCTATGAACTGTCTTCCCAGGGGACAAAAGAAACCTGAAAAATACCATTTAAAGATATGAGTACTGAGTACTATTCTCCCCTCCTAAACTTTCAATGAAGTTCAGTCTCTTTCTTGGGGAAGAGCCTTTCAAACAAGTAGAGAAATGTCATACCCTGGCTAGGCGAGCTGTGCTTGATGGAGGAGCAAACACCACAGCCCTCCAACAACCAGCTGGTCTTCGTCCCTTCGTCCCCTGTCGTCTGCCTCTTCAGAAAGCCAGTCCTAGAGTGTGAATGCCTGTGCTAATGCTATCTTGTTCCGGCTCCTTATCTGGTCTTACAATTGACCCCCTGAACGTCCCTTGCTTTTCCTCAGACGTCCCCAAGGAGCAGCGGCTGCAGGCGGTGCAGGCAGCCATCATGCTGATGTCCGATGAGAACCGGGAGGTCTTGCAGACTCTGCTGTGCTTCCTGAGCGACGTCACCTCCGTGGAGGAGAATCAGATGACTCCTATGAACATAGCTGTTTGTCTGGCCCCTTCCCTCTTCCATCTCAATATAGTGAAGAAAGAAAGCTCACCGAGGTAAGTTTCTTCTCAACACTATAAATAGTCAAAATACAAAAATGGTGCTTCCAGGGTTTCCAAAGGTATGCAGGATAAAATGTTCCAAAGCATCTGCTTTCCAGCACACGTTACACAGGGCATGGCTTCAGTGAGAGGGGAAAGTCCATGCTGCAGAGCCAGAAGCACACTTGTACATGCACAGAAGGTGTTTTCACAAGCCCAGCAGGCATTTCTGGCTGGCTGTTGTGAATATGCAGTGCCTGCTTTCCATGAGAAATTTCAATGGGGCACGAGTGAGTTTTGCATAAGTAATGTTGGCTTCTGTGAAGGGAAAAGGCCTGATTTTGCTCTGGTTGAAGTCAAAGATTGACCATGTTTTAAAGGATTTTAATACGTAGATTTCCAGTGAGTGGTTTTTCACTCTGTATTTTCTGGCTACATTCTGCCACTTGGGAAACTGAGTTTATTTCAGGCCACATTAAGATGGCGTGTAACATGGTGATTCTCGACTAAACGGGGCATAGACCCTGCTAAACATTAGTGGTCCCAACTTGATGTCCCTTCTGACTTCTTTTTCCCCCACCTGGTTCAGAATACACTGAGATTCTTGGTCCTGTATGTGTATAACCAGCGTCTGAGCAAGTGCTTTAAGCAGTAGCAATGTAAACCACTGTACATCATGTCTGTTAGAAGTCCATTCCAAAATGTACAACACCTAATGCAGGACATGCATAACCTTTCCTGCTTTTACCTTTGGCTCAACAGTATTTTAGGTAAACATTTTTCCTTTAAAGAAGGCCCAACAGTCTGAGCAATCTTTGTGATAAATAAAAACTAAAGATAGACTTTTCTCTCTGGTGTTCTGAACATCCTGCTGCTGTTTGCTTTCATATTAAAAAGATTCAGCTCTTTTTACCTGAGACCCTGAATTCAATTACAGAGTAATACAGAAAAAATATGCAACAGGGAAGCCAGATCAGAAGGACCTCAGTGAAAACCTGGCAGCTACTCAGGGACTTGCTCACATGATAATGGAATGCAACAAACTTTTTGAGGTGAGAGACTCAAACGGCATTATTTATGGCCACATAATGCAGCATCCTTTGAAGTATTTATGTTTATGCTTACATTTTCTGTCTTGTATTAGCTCAGAGATTGATGGTGCCTCACTTATTTGTAAACTTGCTCCATCTAAAGTTTATTTATCTCATTTCTTTATGACTGTTCCCTTCTAGCGTTCAATTCGCAACTATTAAAAATGCAGGGTAATTACTCTGTGGGAGTTTTCAACCTAAATTACTGGATTAGGAAATTTTAGTCTAGTTAAAATAAAAATCTGCTTTTTTAACATTTCATGTTATTGTAATGCTTTTAGCACCTCAATTAAAACTTACTAATCTCAAAAAGAAGAGCCGATATACTTGACTTCTGTGTGTCATGCAATAAAGTTAAAATTACATAGGGAGATGCAGTTGCCCTGCATCTTTCACTGCAGGTGGAGGAAAGATAATGCTCATATATCCCTTCCCCAGAAGCACCAGACAACATTTCTGGGGGCTAGAGGAGTAGCACAAGTGTATTGACATACAGTTGGTCAGTCTAATACGGTTCTGCATGAGTTGTGCTATTCTGAACCATGGACTGTTTCATTATACTACCTTGATTTCTCATCTTGCATAATAAGCAAAGACAGAAATCCATTTTACAGATCATAGGCTCATTGCTATTGGAGGCTGAATGGTACATCAGCCATTGCCTTAAAGAAAAGTTCTCAGTAGGAGGTTTTCCCTGTGTGTTTTCCCTCTCTTCTGTGGCACAGGTCCCGCACGAGATGGTCACCCAGTCCCGAAACTCCTATGTCGACGCAGAAGTGCATTCTCCCACCCTGGACGAGCTTGGGAAACAAGTGGATGAGGAAGGAGGGAACTATCAGATGTACCTGGAAAGTCTCATGCAGAATCTCCAGAAAGAAGCAAAAGAGAAATTCAAAGGATGGGTCACGTGTTCCAGTATAGAGAACACAGAACTTGCCTACAAAAAGGTAATTTGGGGAGACGTGGAAGAAGCAGTAAAGAAACCAAAGCAAAGTACAGCCTGGCTATGGAACACCCTGACTTGTTGCATGGCTAAATACATACCCTTCTGTCTGGTGAGGCACATGATTTTTTTTAAAAGGCTACTAAAAGCAGTTAAAAATGTAATATAATAGTGATTCAAGTACGAGATTCCAGGAAAAGGCACACAAAGCAAGCTAAGGTATCCAAAATGGATAAAGTAAGTGATACAGCAAACGACACAACTAGAGAGCGAGCTGAGAGTTTAACAACAGACAACATTACCTGGGTAAGCTCTTTGACTGGGGGACAGGCAAAGTTTCTGACTGTCTCCTGTTGTTTGCCAGCAGCTTGGAGAACACAGTCAGATCACAGGTTTTAAAAATCCCCTTCAGGCTGCCCGCTGCTTTACTTAGCCAGGCCAGCCATATGGCCAGTTTTATCCCTGATCCTCTTGTCCATTGTTTCCAGTGGATTTTTGATATCTGCAACCTTCATCAAAATTTCTGAAGTTTTTTCCAGGCTCCGTCACTTCTGCAGGGAAAGCCAGACCATTGCAGGAGGAGAGTGCTGCAGGGTCCCTGCAGACAGCGGGGTTCAGGGCTGCTGGAAAGGCAATGGCAAAACAGAGGTCTGCAAACCAGCAGCGGCTACCGAGAGGAGGGGGTGGATTAGGGGTGGGTGACATGAGTAAGGTAGGGAAAAGGCACTGGAAGGAGTGTAGGATCTGGACAGTGAGGGGGCAAGGGGGTCTTAGGGGCCGGAGGCAGCATTACCCCTATTTGGGAAAGTGCAACCCCTCTATTAGGGCAAAGAAATCACAGTTACTCTAGTTTGTAGCCAGCTTCTGTGAGTGGCCCCTCCAGGGAGGGACGGCAGGAGGTTGGCGAGGGAGTAACAGGGCTCAGGTGGGAGCAGGACGTGGGAGAGGGGAGGGAGTGAATAGGGGCATGCACAGGTTGGGGGCCAAGGGCATGTGAGACTACAGAGGGGACTGGGAGCCTCTGAGGCTCTAGGGCAGGAGGACAGGGGAACGGAGAGCTTTGGGGAGGAGGAATTATAACAAGATAAAATAATTTAAGGTGGGAGTTGGGTTTCTGGGGACATAATCCCGGGTCTGGGGGAGGTGCTGGAGATTTCTGGAGCACTAGCATTGGTATGTGAGGATGCCAGGGTAGGGAGGGGTTAGAAAAGCAGGGCTTGCAAGATCCAGTGCTTGCAGTTAACTTGTTAGCTGCCTGAAATATGACAACCCTAAAACCATGTGGAAATGCTGTATGTGTGGAATTTAGGGTATTCATCTTTTATGTAGCCTAGTACTTTCTGCTCCCCTTATTGCATGCTGTGGAGGTGTAACAAGTAACAGGAGCCATGAGCTAGGAAGAGTTAGCAAGCAGTTTGTGTATTCCTTCTTTGAAAGTTATTTTCCCAATACTTCCCTTGCGGCTATTTTGAGGAGCAAACATCTGTGTATCTGACACATAAGTGAATCAACATGTGTTCTGCTCTTCCACTAATTAACCAGGACGGTTAATTGACCCTCAGTCGCAGCTAGTGCATCAGATTGCCAAAGGTGGTATCTTTATTTCAGCCTGGGGTTTCGGTCTCTCCTTTCATCTGTTTTTACTTCTACACGCACATATTCTTCATTACACTTTGAATGCGTGGGGTTGAAAAAGTGTCTGTCACACCAGAAGTAATACAGCATCTCCACTGGCACTATGGGAACTGGTCCAGATATACACTGGTGTGAGGGCAGAAGTAATGTATAACTTCAGTTTTCTATCTAGGGCTAGTATGCATATGTTTTCAGATACAGAAGAGCAGCAGCAATAATAGTAACGGTTAGCAGGGAAATATGCATGCTCTTAAGCTAAAGCCAGATACCCATACCAAGATTCTGTCATCAGTGACCCTCTGCTGAACATATGCATATAGATCATGGGGCTTTATGTTCTTTGTTATTTTACTCCAGGTTGGGGACGGGAACCCCCTAAGGCTTTGGAAAGCCTCGGTGGAAGTCGAAGCCCCCCCATCAGTTGTCCTGAACCGAGTGCTGAGAGAACGTCACCTTTGGGACGAGGACTTCTTGCAGTGGAAGGTGGTCGAGAGCCTGGACAAGCAGACAGAAGTTTACCAGTATGTTTTGAACAGCATGGCTCCTCATCCCGTCCGAGATTTTGTTGTTCTAAGGTAAGCTACGGGCAGTTCTCCAGTACCTTTGCTTCCTGCAGTGCATACAAGGAAGATCTGGTCTTATCTCAGCCTTTGCATCTGTATAATTGTGCTTCGAGAACTCTACTTCTGGGCAGCAGTGTTGATTTCTCAAACTGAATTGAAATTGTACACCTAGAGCGTGCTGACCTTTTCTCTGATGTAATTTGAGCAGCACATACTCCTGAGGCCATAAATATCATTTCTTCCTTAGAACAGATGTCTGATAATAGCTGCTGCTCTCTCTTAGCTTTGTTTGTTGTCAAAACAGTGCAAATAGAACCCAATTGTTTTTTACACTGCTTTTGCTGTTCTCTGGGGAATGTTTGATGTTTAAGAGCCAAAAGTTTAGTAGAGAAGATAGTGATGCTTTTAAGCTAAGGTTGTTATACGGTGTCTATATAAGTTGTTAGTTTAGATTTGCAGTTGGAGTCTTTGTAGACCAAGAAATGCTAACCCATAAAAATCCTAGTATGGAAATGAGCAGAAAGAGGCAGTAGATATGTATTCTGACTGTCTTCCAGGGGATGACATCTCTCAAATAAATGTATAGCTGAGTATCAATATTCTAAATTCAGTCCCAGTTCTGCCATTGTCTATCTGCCTGTACAGGACAGACAAAATAAATTCCTCTTATGCACCTTCTGCCTTTGAAATCCTGGCCCTTTGCTTGCGAGGAGCTGTTGTGGAGCTGCTGACATATTTCTCTTACAGGGTCAGTCCTACAGTTATTTATTTCAGAATGATTTTGTGCATTCCCATTCTTGGTCCTGCTTTCTTTGATTGAAATGATGTGCCAGAGAAATACTAAGCAGTTTTGACGAAGGAAATAGGCCAGTGAGTCAGAATTGTATTAGAGGGAACAAAGATTGAAAGAAAAAGATAAGCCCTATAAAAAATAGTTATAATAGTACATCCCTTCTATGAACTTCAGTATTCTCTTAGAGAATGATAACATGCAGATATTGTCGGTATAAGGGAAGAATTACTGGAACTGCTAGGGGAAGATTTTAAAAATATTTTCTGTAAGTTCTTTATAATGTGAAAACACCAGGTCTCCTGTTACTGTATTTCTTTTGCCTTCCCACAGTATACTGGGCTAAATTAATTATTTTATAATTAATTTTCTTATATAATATCATTGACTTAAACCAGTGATAAATTTTGCCCTCCACATTGCACCAAGAAGATTGTCTGGGAGCGGTAGAGAGATTTTGATGACCGTAATTCTGTCCTCTTATTTGCCACTTAGTTCACTATTAGGTTTCATGGTGTTTTATGTTCTTTAAAGACCTGCTGTGCAATCACATCAGTTAAAGAAAAATCTTGCCATTGAGTTCTCATTCTTTTCACTAACCCAGGCAGAATGACTCCCAAGGACTGAAATATGTATCATAAAACTAAATCTTGGTGGGTTTTTAAGGGCTGAAAACTGCCGTCAGGCAGATCTGTCAGATTCTGTTGTTTATCTCTTTTGATTTATATCATTAAGTCTAGAGCAAGGTTAGCCAGCGAAATCGCAGTCAATTTGATACCTTATGATTGGTGGGAAGTGAACAGTGAAATTATAATTCACCTCTGGGAACGTGAATGAATATATTTTAATGGACGGCAATTTTCCCCTTCCCAATCAAACTTTTGGCTGTGAAAGGATAAACTTAGTTGTTCTTTTTTTTTCTTCAATTTGACAGTCATAACAAGGGGATTAGGCTCCCTTGAGAAGACTCTAATGGTAAGAGGATAGGGGCGATGCTTCATATGCCTGGGATCTGACATGGCTCTCAGCTGCCCTGCACAGGCATCACTTTTCATTAAAGATTCCTCAAGCGTTTAATGTCCGTTAAGTATCACAGCATCTCTGTGAGTTAGGTGTCATGTCTGTTTTTACTACTGTAAGATATTTAGAAAAGTACAGAAACTGGCCCAAATCTGTCTAACTGGGAATAGGAATCATAAAATTTTTGCAATCTCTGGGATACATCGTTTTCCACTTCACAAATGGCCCAAGTGCCGCGTAGTTACCAAGATGATACGGTCACATCTAAGCACTGTGCAGGCGTTCACAGTAGATGGTTCAGCATTTCAAGTGGATCGGAGGTGTGATTTCCTACTCTCCGTGTGTTTCATCTGCCAAGATAGCTCATCATTTTTATTAATGCACAGACACATGTAAAACCTTCTGAAGTCAGTATCTTCCTGCATTGTCTTGAATAACAGCTCAATTTCATATAAGAAAAATGCAGAATGTCAAAATTATCTGCTGAAGTCCAAACTTCAACAGTCCTTGAAAGCAGCTTACCTGCTAAAACATGATACTTCCCAAGGTAGCATAATCCCTCTCTCAGACAGCCCATGGCAAGATGATGCACATTACACAGTGGGAATTTCTCATTTCTTCCCACAGACCATAGACCTATCCTGTGAGATTCAAGTCAGACGAGAAAGATGTGAGACACCAGAATATGTAGAGAATGCTTACAGAACAAGAAGAAAATGTTAAGTATTAAAGTCTAGGTCTCCTGAACCTGGTGGAAACTTCTGCAGCATGTCAGAGAGGCTAGAAATTTGGGAGAGGCGGGAAAAAATGAAACGACTGACAGAGCTCAAAATAAAAATACATCTTAATAGGCCAGCCCAAAACCTGACCGCTTGTGAAAAGAAACAGGTGGGTAATAAGAAACCAACCACCTATCATTGGGTAATTGACATATATGGTGACACGGTCATGGAATTTCACTGTTATATTACTTTTCCCCAAATAAAATTTACTCAATAGTTGTGTAACAGTGGTGAGACAGAATGTGGTTCTATGGTCCAGAAAATGCCCCTTTCCTCCTGTAAGGGAAAAAACACGCAGCATAGATCCTGTTGGGAGAAGAGGTAGACGAGCACATGATTATGTTAGCAGAGGCTGCAAAAAGCTTGTTGGTTCTTACTGTGTGGCATTGGAAAGGAGGAGGACCTTTCCAAGAGATGTCTCTTTTTGAGTGACACTGAGGAGGAGGGAAGCAAACAAATAAGCGATGCCTTTGTGGGTGCCTGGTTGACCAGTCCTTCTAGGATAGTTGGCGAGGATGTTGGTTCAAATGTTTGCATGGTAGCGCCTACCTAAAGAAAGGGACCCTCAACAAGTTTTAGCCTTTGGCTATTGAACAAATAAACCATGTAAGACTCTACTTTGCCATTGCTACTTGGAGTGCATGGTGGCAAATGACCGTCATGTAATTGCCACCAGCCACCTGAGGAGGCTTTCCTCAGCTGCTGTGTGTCCATGGATATAAGCAGCAGAACATCCTGGTAAAATGTGCTGCATTTATACTTATCATCACCAAGAGTATTGTACATTAATATCATTGATTAAGTAAATGCTTGTCATGAAAGGACACTTTTTTTTTATTCAGATGCCTTTGAAACATATTCTTGGAGTTTCAGCACTCAGTGTGGGTAATAGGGAGGATTTCTGCTCTGCTAAACTGTATTTGTTGTTCTGTAAATCTGCATGGGTGCAATCCAACATTTCAGCCTTTGTTGGATGGCTTGTGCTCACTTTATGTCCTTTCCAAAACTTCTGTCTATCTGCAAAAGGCTGTATCATGCCCTGTAACACATGAAGGTACAAAGTGCTCATGTGGAGAAGCTTCTCCACCTGGAGCCTGCAGCGTCGTAGATGGGTGGCCATTCCACATCATGCGCAGACTCCCAACTCGGGGAAAGGACAACAGCAGCATCAGGTGGATATTGTCCTTCAGGAAAATAATGTACATAGCATCGATTGCAAGATCTTTCCCTTAGTCATTTCAGAAGGTGGGAGTTTTGGGGGTTGATTTGCCTCCTCGTGTACCAATGTATCCCCAAACCTCTGAGCAGTTCTTATCAAAATTATGGTACCCACCATTAAAATTAATACATTTACAGGAGGGGATCTAGCTCTAAAATCTGAGCTTGATAAGTTTCTGTGGCCCGTTTTGAGCAATAGTGACAACAAACTTGGAACACAAAACCCCTCCAGGGACTCCTAGGACAGTCCAGTGGCATTGCAGGCAACAACAAGGATAGGCAGACAAGCAAACTGGGACTTTAATTCAGGTTCTTACTCATGTGCCCAAAAGTTTCTTTACTAAAGTGATTCCATCTTGAATGTGTTGCTGCAGGACATGGAGGACTGATTTGCCAAAGGGGATGTGCCTGCTGGTTGCCATCTCTGTGGAGCACGAAGAGGCTCCTCTTATGGGAGCTGTGCGAGCCATCGTGATGGACTCTCAGTACTTGATAGAGCCATGTGGCTCGGG
Source organism: Fulmarus glacialis (assembly GCF_000690835.1). Lineage (NCBI taxonomy): Eukaryota > Metazoa > Chordata > Aves > Procellariiformes > Procellariidae > Fulmarus > Fulmarus glacialis. Next base: position 7,213 of record NW_009236160.1, on the reverse strand, counting down.
AAAAGCCAGGCTGACCCATATCTGCAGAATTGACCTAAAGTAAGTATCCCACCTGAAAAAAGCAGGTATCCATTCAGCAGGGCAAAAACCTCCAGCGGAGGGAGGGAGGAGGTGTTGGGAACAGAGGACATGGTCAATGTAGCTTTGCTGCTTTGGGGTCTTCCTGCAGTTTTTTCTATCCACCAAGCTATTTCTCCACTCAGCATCTACCGCTGTTATGATGTGATCATAGAAATAAAATCTGCTTATTTGACAACTGCAAGGGAGAACTTCAGACTACACATACAATGACAAGCATTTGAAGTCACTACCACCACCACGGGCATCGGGGAGTAGAAGCATGGCAAGCCCGTTCCTGTGGGGCATATTTCTTGAGTATTTGAGTTTCTCAATAATTGTCTTTCCATTTCTTCAGAGGACATTCCCCAGAGTGGTACAACAAAGGCTTTGGACATCTGTGTGCAGCAGAAGTTGCCAGGATCAGAAACTCATTTCGGCCTCTGATTGCCGAGGGACCAGAAACGAAAATCTGAGGAAGTGTTCCTGGGAGCGTGTGAGCGTAAATGGGGGTCTGGCAAGGAACAGGAAGGCTGAAAGCAAAGATCTTATTTAAGCTACAGAAGTCTGACCAGAACTGGGTCTGTACAAAGGTGAAACAGGAATTTTATAGGAAAGTTCTTTTATTCCGGAGACTTACCTCCCCCCCACCACATCCCTTCTGTATTAATTTCAATTGTTGAAGTAAGCATTTCTTCAGAGAGCTTTTATCATTATTACTTTAAAATCAGTCCATTGCCATTACTTGTGTGCTACATAACTCTGGTATTTAAAGGCTTCTAAGAAGCATATTTTAATTGTAAATAAATTATGTACAGTATGTATATATTTATCTATATTATATCTATCTATATATATGTATATGTATAAATTAATTATTTTGTATATAACTCAGTGCAAATCACTTGCATCAGTTGGACCTTAAATGAATCTGTCATTTGTTTCTTAGTGTGTCACTGCTACATAAGCTGTGTTTGATATTATTACAGGGCTACCGGGCATAATCCATGTGATAACAGAAACGCCTGTTCTCAAATATGTTTTGTGTTTGTGTATGCTGTGAGAAGGTACCTAGAAATAGATGTAGGAAGAATTAGAAGAGCTAAGGAGGAAGGAGGTTACTGTATGTTTAAAAATAATGAGGAGTGGATCAGTTTCACCAAATAAAATACATGGAAATGTAACTGAGATAGACATTTTGAAGGCCATTTACATTCAGCTGTAGAAAGTTTGTGACTCTTAGTACAAGGTGTTGAAAACAACTTACCTATTGCCTTAATGAATGGTATATCTGCCGCTAGAGAACCTCACTATGTGCAGCGTTCAAAGTAACTGCTCATTCTTGGAGAGTACTGTGCATACTGAGGTGTCTGAAATCAGACTGGTAAGTTACTAAGCTGTAAATGGAGGGTTTTTTTAGCATTTTGTCTAGGTTCTGAGTAAGTGTTTCTGTGTTGTTCTTTCCTTCTCCCATAGAGATGGCTAATTGTTAAGAAACTCCAAAGAAGATTTTCCACATCCAGTGGACACAAAGACGTACAGATGAATACCATGCCTTTTAATATTCTTACTATACAAATTACTAAACTTTTTTTAAGCTTTTAAACACATCTTTGAGATTTAAAAGACTAAATGCAGACTATGCTTGGAAAGATTGCTTTTATAGTAACAGCAAGCATTTTCATATTATATTGCACTGATCTGCATGGTCCTGCCTCTGTAGGCATTGGTGGGAGCAGGATTAGCCCCTGACTATGAGGAGTAGGAGCCATTTAAAAATATTATATCATTTCATTTTCAGGGACCTATTACCTTGCTAATGGAAGAATGCTTTAAAAGTAATAATAATAATTTGTTGACATTACCTTTGAGGCAGGGTTCCGTTTTGTTTTTAACTAACCTAAGACCAAAAATGGTATTACACCTATGATTCAATAAGAATGTACAAGCCTGTTCTTCATTAATCGCATTTGTTCACTTTGACTTTATTTATTGCTGCATAAACCAGCTGAGTCATTCATAGCCAGTGTTTTAGCTCAGTCCTTCCAACAAAATCCACTAAGATTTAGTATGAGGTCAGTTAAGCGGGATACATTTCCTACATGAAGCTACAGTTTTGTGCCCTGATTCAGTAAACAGGGAAGTCTTTTCAAACCAAGTGCTTTGAATCTGCCCCGGCTTTGGGGGGGACAATGTGCGGTCCTCGATTGCTGCTGGAGCATGACCCCACGTGCCGTCGTGCACACGCGTAAGGGCTGTGCTGGTGGGGGACAGCCCTGCACTCCGAGGAAGCAAACCAGCGGGAGCTTGGGGTGACACAGCACGGTGTCCCCATGGAGCAGCAGGACCCCAAAAAAGTCACTGTCATCTTCCTCCATGAGCTGTCTCACCCACGTTTTGTTGTACAACTGATAGGATCAGGGAGGTTGGCTGCCCGTGAGCTCCTGCCTTGAGTTTATGGCTTAAAGATGGGGGAGCACTCACATCCTTACCTGGCTGTGTTGAGGTCTGGCAGTCACCAGCCGCTCCAGGGCACCACCACTGCCCACGTCCTTCCCAGGAGCAAGTGGTGGCTCGCGAGCTGGTGGGGCAAGGCCAGTCCCCTGGTTCCAGCAGGACCGCCATCCCAGAAAGCAGCACCTCCTCCCCAAATGCCTGTAGCCATGGCAGCAGGTTTCATGCCGGCTGTTTTCCAAAACATGAGCAATTAGAGCACTTCTGCTACATTAGTTTGCATAAATGAATACAATAGTCCTCAGTATTAATGGACGCAGAATTTCTGGCCCTGGGAATGGCAGTTGTCTGACAGTTAATAATTTCTTAAGGAAATGAAGGGAAAACCTGGACAGTGGTTTCATCCTGTCTGACAAGTCATTGCTCAGCTGGAAGGGGCCCTGTGCCACCTGCCACTGTTAGCAAGGTAGGGTTGTCCTCTTACCCTTGCAGAAGCTCTGTCATGTGCTTCTGGCATCTCTAAGCCATGTATCAATGAAATAAGATTTCTTTAAAATGCACATTATGCCATGTCTACCATTCAGCTACCACAGTATTTTGTATTGTTACATTGCCATTGAGAATACATTACAATAATTGCATTTTTAAATGTTATACTCACATCAATACCTCATATTTTTACCTCATCTGTTGGTATCAGTCATTAGTTGTAAATAAATAATTGCAGAGTTGAATAAATTTGCATACACTAAAGAATCACATTTCCTTTGTGCACTTGTTTCATCCATTGGCACAAGAAACACGGTACATTTAAGCCCTTGCTTTCTTTATTGCAACCTGCTGTACACTAAACTGTTCTGACAGGGGAATTCAATAACGATTTTAGGCTCAAAATGATATTGTTGTCCATTATACTTATCCTATAGGGTCCTTAAGTACACGAGCTTTATGGCAAGGATTATGTTTTCCGAAGAAGCCATTAAGCTAAGATGGCTGGCTTGAGAAAGGTAAACTCAGGTCCTCAACAGTGTTTAGGCCCCTGACTCCCACTGAATTCAGCCATGTTTCTACATCTATGTTCTTGTCAGTAATCTAAGTCGAGGTTCGTAAGAGTGACTGTGGAGCTGGGATGCTGAATGTTGGGTTCACAATCAGACTTCAGCCATCTCAAATCTATCAAGCCACTGCAAAAGAGAAAAAGATGTAACAGCAGGATAGTGATTCCCGTGGTTTGTCTTACTCGTATCTACAGATGGAATAAATGTCCCGTTGGATAGGCCTGTATCTCTCCAACTGTCTCTTGAATTATCAAAAGAAGCGGAGTCTCAGAAAACAGGATGCTGAGCAGGGAGTCAGCTATGAGAGACCATCTAGGAGGGGATAAGCCTTTATGTCCCACCATTCAGGGAAAGCTCAGTATTAAACTTTGGACTGAAAGGAAGCACTTTTCTCCAATTCTCTGCCATGGTAGAAATGTTCAGCTAACTCCGTCCTTACTTGCAAAAAAATATAGTGATGCGCTCTCATTCCCATCTCTCCCTCCAACCCACCTGCAGCAATGCCAGGGCAAACAGACTGTCTTAACCCTAACAGCACTGGTGTTTCAGCTCCTGGTATGTGCAGTCTTTATAATGTTGAATTCTTGGGCATTCATCCTCTTTACAACGCCTTGCAGGAGTCACCAGCAAGGCATCCCTCTGATGCAATTGCTCTGCAGAATCGGTGTGAGCCTTGCAGGATCGTGGCATGCCTAAGAGATGGCAGGTATTGTTAGACGAAAGCACAGGCTGAACATACTGGAATGTTTGTGAGATGAAAATATTGGAAGAAATATCCGGAAGACTGCTGGAGCCTGCAAATAAATAGGAGAGGATGAAAACTGATACTGGTGCTCAAGCTCAACAGTGACATGGAAGAGCTGGGGAGTGAACACAGACCTTGCCAGACAGAAAGCAGCACTTAAATACCATGACCAACTCATGATCCCTTGAGGATTTAGCATGGCCATGTCATGCTCTCCTTGCCAGATATGTGTCAGTCACAGCTGCACAAGGGCTTCATTGGGATGGGTGCTAGGCCAGGCAGATCAGTTGTTACAACTGCAGTTGCACATCGTGGTGTGCCAGGACTAGGAATATGGGGCATCAAACCCCAGATTCAGAACAAGGTGGGTGTTTGGACTTTGCTAAAATGTACAATTTAAATTGTGACCCTCAATATCATGCGTCAACTCAGCTATACTGTGTAGAAAGCCAACATTTTCCCCCAAAGCAGCAATGGATGCAGAGCAGATCCCATGTAGCACTGTGTGACTATACTGTCCCGCTTCAGTGTGCAAGAAACTCAGCTCAGCAAACACACGGGTACATGGAACTCACGGGCTAACACAGAGCAGAGCAGTGGGTTTGGGTTAATGAGTAAGCGACAGGGAAAATATTACAACACCGGAGACAACTATTTGCCTGTCTTTTATAGGTTCATGTTGAGGAGGTCTCGCACACTCCCAGATACCTTTCCTAATCCACAACAGGACCCAGACACCGGACACTCTATGCCTCCGGTGAAGGATAGCATCTCTTGCAGAAAAAGTAACCTGGACACTTCTCTCCTTCCGCCCCATTGACTCTGAAACTCCCACAACCTTACTACTGACCTCCCACAGGTGGCTATTTCCCACTGCTCTCTTCCACTGTCTAAGCCCAGCTCGAGCCCAAAGTGCCCTCTTCCCCACTCAGTCCCAGCATGCCCGTCTGCAGGCGGGGCTCCAGCCTGCGCCCGCTCGCCCAGCCCGGGCTGTACAGGAGGCCACAGGGCTCAGCCGTCAGGGCAGGGTGATCGTGGCCAAGCGGTCAACGGTCCCAGCCCAGCTGCAACAGGGGGGAGTCAGGCATTGCCAGCCTGCCAGGACTTGAGTCTGCAAATGTCCCATGCCCCACACCAGGGACAAAACTCCGGCGTGAGAAGAGATCGTTCTGCTTCTCTCCTCCAAGGAGGCGGGAAGGCAAAAGCAGGAAAACAACCAAGAGCCTGAACCACCGTACAGGTGCTCCTCAGCCCCACCGCAATGACAAGTCGGGGCTTTCGATCCTCTTGCAGGGGGGGTGTGTCCGGCAAGACAGGGAGGCTAAAGGCAGCCGTGGTTTGTATGGAGCGAACTGCTCTTCACCTTGAGCAGAGACTTGAACCGCAGCGTACAGTTCATTGGCAGCAATTTGCAAGGAGACAGGAGGGGGTCCTGGCTGTGTCTGCACTTTAACAAGAAAATACCTTGTTCTGGGGCAAGAGCTCCCGCTCCAGCAGGACACTGCCCTCCTTGGTCAGAGCAGCTGCATGGAGCTCCGCTGGCAGCCAGCTAGAGGATTACGGCTTATTTCTTAATCAAAATACTCAATTCTGCAAAAGGGCACCAGGGAAACTTAGCCTAAAACTGCAGAATCTGCTCTTTCTCTTTCACCTGCTCGTAGCAGCTCCCAGACGGACACATGGCTGAAACACAGAGCCAGCACTTGCTACAGTGAGGATTTGCAGCAGCTTGCGATTTATGGGAGCAAATTAGCCACAGGGCCATCTGTCCCTCCCCAGACCATGCCTGGCCAGCTCCTTGCTGGAACAACTCCTTTGCCTTGAGACGATACATATCGAATTACTTACTTTTTTTTTTTTTTAATTAAATAAACGTGGGAACCACAGGTGGTGGAGCAGACGACAGTAACCCTCTCAGCAGCATCTGCTGGCCAGCAGTGCCCCGCCACGCGTGCGGGACAGATGCTAGCTGGGTGCCTGCATGCAGCCTGACCCCCAACCCAAGCAGGACAGCAGCCCGGGGTCTGCCAGCCTGCTCGGCCACCCCGCTGCACCTCGCCAACTCCAGCCGGGCTTGGTCTTCGAGGCAGTAGGACGAGAAGCACCACAGCTCGTCTGGCTTGACCACAAACAGTGAGTCCTTTTTTTTCCTCCAGACTCTTTCAGTTCAGACATTTGCCACCGGGCTAGCTGAAAGCTGGGAGTGTCTTTATCAACACCAAACACCCATCCATGTGCCACACTGCTGGCTGTCACTAACCAGCACGAGTGAGGAGCCCACCACGGCTGTAAGTGCAGACCGCCCTGGGTTCACGGCAGCTCTGGTGTTTTGCTAACTGTTGGCCCACTGCCAAGGGGATGGGAACTCAGAACTGGGCTTATAAAGTGCAAGATGTTAGCTCTTTAGCCTGGATTTCTCTTTTCCTGAGGAGTCACATACTTTTTCTCCTGGCCCAGGGAGGAGGGATCATGCCAGCCCCTTCCCCAGGCCCATAGCGTTGAGCTCACTACGCATCTACTGCTTTGCAAAAGAGGTGAAAAAACTGATTTAGGGAAAACTTCCCATTCTTCAGTGGCTGTATTTGGGGATCCCTGGTGAACAATAGGGCTGCTGGTGAGGAAGGACAAGCTCTGCTGCTGCAGATGCATTGTCACAGCATTGGCGGCAATGCCCACACGCAGGGCTCCCTCCTGGGGCCACGGGACAGTGAGAGCACCATTTCCAAGCTGGCCAGGCCATCTTTTCCATTTCCCACAAGGTTGCAGAGCCTGATCCAGACTGCCCGCTGGCACGGCACCGATGCACACCCAGACCCACCAGTGGTGAGATCACCCCAACACAGAGTGAGCCACCACATGTGTTTTATTCACATAGAATCATAGAATAGTTTGGGCTGGA
>NW_009236159.1:0-6148 GCF_000690835.1 Fulmarus glacialis | reverse complement strand
GCTCTTCTCTAGGGAGCCTGGTTTCATCCCCTTCCCCCTTCGAACCTAGTTTAAAGCCCTCTCGATGAGCCCCGCCAACTCACGAGTGAGAATCCTTTTCCCCCGTGAGACAGCTGAAATCCATCTGTTGCCAGCAGGCCCGGTGCCGTGTAGACCTCCCCATGATCAAAGAAGCCAAAATTCCGTCAATGGCACCAGCCCCTAAGCCATGTGTTGATCAGGTGTGTTTTCCTGTTCCTTTCAGTGTTCTTCCCTGCCACTGAGTAGTGGAAAACACCACCTGTGCTCCCGATCCTTCCACCAATCGCCCCAGTGCCCTGAAGTCCCTTTTGATCGCTTCGAGACTTCTCTCTGCAACCTCCTCGCTGCCAGCCTGTATAACCAAGAGCGGGTAGTAATCGGAGGCCCGTACCAGACTAGGCAGTTTCCTAGTAATGTCCTTAACCCGGGCCCCAGGGAGGCAGCAGACTTCCCTGGGGACGGGTCTGGTCGGCATATTGGGCCCTCTGTCCCCCTCAGAAGGGAACCACCTACGACAATTACCCTCCTTTTTTCCTAAGCAGAGGCAAATATACAGCTGGTTTTACAAAAGGTTGGAAATTAACACTTGTGATCAGGCACCAAGTCCTGTTCCGGGATTCTCATCAGCTCTCTGGGTAAAGGTAGGCAAAAAGCATGAGTTTTCAATAAACTGGTAAGCTATGTCTTCTATAATTCCATTTGGTATTTGTAAGACCTGAAAATACAATCTGGCTATTAGTGAATTTAGACCTTGCGCACATGCGTACATGTACATGACCTCAGTTTGTGACCTTAGCGTTATACTTGTCTTTTTTTGCCACGTGCCTGTCTTTTTTACTTACAACTCTCACTAGGTTTATGAGGCCTGTAAGATTATATTCTCTTTGGGAAAGGGACTGCATCTCTGCATGTTTTATGATGCCTTTTGAAGCTAATAAAAAAGTTGAGAAAAAAAAAATCAGCAGCAAAGATATGAAAAAATTCAAAATTTCTTCAGTCACTATTATAAAAACAGCCAACATATGGAAACTTTATTCTCACCTTTCAATTTCTTTTCTCTGTCCTCCAAATGCTACCACAGTTCGAATTGCTGCAACAGCTCCTGCTCTTGCATATGCAATTAGCTCTTTGTTAGTGAATGTGGAAATTACCTGTGTAGAAGCAAAATATTTTAACTCTCCCATTCAAACAAAATCAGAACGAGCTCAAGTGTTGTTTTGATGTCTAAGAATTCTTAATTTATTTTACCGAATTTCCTATCTACTTTGTTTTATTATAAAGAACTCACATTTGACTTCCAAGGCAGAAATTTGATGAAAGGCACCATGACAATGCTTGCATTGCATAAAATACATTAACTAGAAAAATGCATGTTATCTGCTGCCAAAAAATGAGGTTGGATTTTCAGTTCTTCTGTACTTTCATCATTTTGGAAAGCCAGAAGAGCTGACTAAGATTCCTAACACTTAGAAATACTTGCACCACTGCCGTCAGGCAGTTCTGGTTTGGGTCAGGACAATTAGTTGCCCGACACACATGGGAACATTCATGCTCCCAACACATAGTAGGCTGCAGATGAAGTTATAGCGGAGTACTCATGTGCTATGAAGTATTAGGGACTGCACATTTTAAATAGGGTTGGGATTTTCATCTTAGCCGAAAAGGCAAGGCTGGCCAGTGTCACTGAACCTCAGTAGCCAGTTGGTACTCGATACCCTGATGGCCCATTGAAAGTCCTAGCCAAAAGCAATTATGTTTCTATAGATGAAGTCTATTTCTCTCTCAGTGGTCTGCATTCACTTCTCACATGCTGTTTTCAGTAAGTTATTGGGAGCTGAGCAAATGGCCAAGGGACAATCTGGAGCAGAGTTCACAGTGTGCCGGCTGCCCTGCTGTGTCTGCCCATGTCCTTGTGCTGTCCCCAAGGGTAATGCCCTCCTCGCCTTGGGGTCAGAGCCCACAGACGGGCCTTATCACAGGAAATCTGATTTGCTGCGGGTTCATGCCAGAACTTACTGTCAGTTACCTGCAATGACCTCTGCTATGCCATTTTACTTCATTTCTATATTTATCTATATTATTTATAGGCAAACCTACACTGTATGAGAAAACTAAAAGAAGTTAATTTGGTTGTCCTAGCAAAATGCCACCTGAGAGAGTCTATGATTTATTTCTATAAACAGCACAGGAAAGTAAACCCATGGGAAGGAACTACTAAAGCAAATGTTCAGTGATGGTACAGTAACAAATTAATATATAGGAACTATGCATACACTTTGTTGGAAAGAGACGTCCAGTCTTCAGACAGTCAAGCAGTAGAATAGCCTACCTGCAGCAGTAGTTGAAAAGCGTACCTGGTTTTAGGATAGAGTTTTTACACTTGCTAGCAAGGGAATTAGATGATACATTTGCTTACTACAATAGCAGGACCGGGTCCCAGTAACACAGGAGATCCTTCCCACTTCTGGTTCATGAGGAAAGGCCTACATCACATTTAGCACACTTATGGCAAGAAGAAGCTGGCAAACAGTGCTTTAAGGATGAGTAGAAAAAAGAGATGATGAGAGGTATGAGGATGATGAACAGCACTGGGTAACCAAAGAAAGATGCTGGGGTGAACTGGGAAGTGAGGTGTGGATACCCAAAGGACTTCTTTCAGCCACCTGAGCCGGGCAGCAGCAGCGGCTGGAGCATCAAGGGAGAAGCAGGTCAGGGGACGGTGTGTGTTTTCTGTGGATGACACAATTGTTATTGAACTTTGAGTCTGAAAAACTCCTGCCAGTATTTGTGGTCATGCTGGTTATCTTTAGATAAAAGATCAAAAAGATGGAAAGAATGATATTACATAGTATAATACAAATAAATACTTGTGCTTGGAGCTTTTAGTTTTGGACAGACCGCACCAAGCACAGAGGTATTTGCCAATGCAAGAGGAGCTGGTTATGCAATCTTTAGTATTATAGACAATGTGAGTATCTTTGCCATGTCTGTCATCCAAAAGTGTTGAACATCTGACTTCTTTTCTGAATGAAATTAGCAATTGTGTGTACAATATCGTAACATTTAAAAATTCTACCTAACACAATTTTGGATACGGGACAAGCATCTGAATAATGGAATGTGAGCCAATAAATGAGGAAGATGCAAATTTCTACCAGTTGTTGTTTTGTCTGGTAGTTCAGAAGACCATGTTAAAGAAGAAAAAGAAATTATTGCAAAGCTTGCCTGAATAAATATACTTCAATCTTCATTCTTAAAAAAAACCCAACCCAACAACTGAGAGAGGATTCTGGATCTTCTGTAACTATGCTCACTTTATTGATAATATTTCTTTTCAGCTATCAATAATTTAAAGGACTGCCTTTACAGTGACTACATCTGTAGTGATATCACAATATAACTTCTACTTTCAAGTCCTATATCAAACACTATTAAAATATTTGTACTGTTTATAAATATTCTATGAGTTATCTGAATACTATATATGAAATATAACTAAGCTTAGGGTTGTGTTTCCAATTTTTACTGCATCAGATAACAGTTACGAAACTATGCTGAGGTGTCTGCTGACATTTTTACCTTTGAGATCACATCTAGCTTGTAGTTTGGAGGTGTGAATGCAGCTGTTGTAATTATACCCATACTAACTCAAGTAAGTAGCTGAGATACCAGTAACAGCAGCACCATGCCTGACAAGGATTGGTTTGAGCCATAATATTTACTTACCAGACTTATGGTACATACTGGCTGGCTGGGGCTGTAAACTGGTACATACTGGATGGCTGGCAGGGGCTGTAATCTTACTACTACAGTATAATAGTGACTACAATGTTGTTTTAAAACTAATCTTGGGTTGTCTTCATAAGCTATATTTCTGCTTTTGGATATTAGTGCACTATTCCCGATTCTAGACTGTTCTGGGAGGAATGAAACCAAATGCATTAAAACCTAGTTCCCTGTCTGTGTTAACATGGCACAGCTGCTGTCTCCTACTGTATATTAAAGGAAGGAGTATAATCATGAACACAAATTACTGTTAGTATGCAATGGCTGGATGTGAATGTGTAGGTTACTCCTTCCTTTCACTGATGTTTTAGATTATTTCCTCTATTCCTTAATTTACACCGTTGAAGACTTAAGGCCCTGAACATTTGCCCTGGTTACTCATCCCTGACGGCAGATCTGCCAGTGACCTGGACTGCCAGCTTCATGCATCTATGAGTAGTTGCAGCTACTTTGCGATGAGACCTGGTATGCCTCATTCTATGGTAACATTAACATCTAAGATTTCACAGCCCTGTTTCATGCTAAAATGTCATTAGGAAACTAAACAATGTTTTTTTCCCTTTTCTTGACATGTTATTCTGCACAGGAACCTCAGATTGACAGTGTGTCCTATGCTGACTATAAACCCAAACATATTAAAGGAAATTTGGAATTCCAAAATGTTTACTTCAATTATCCTGCTAGGTCAGATACTAAGGTATTACACATGGAGGTGATACAGATTCCGTTTAAGATAACTTGATTGCCTTAGAGAAAAACAATTGCTGTAATTAAAAAAAAAAAGTCCTAGAAATAACAGAAAACTTTGCTTTTTTCTACAACTGATAACACATTTTAGCTGGAACTGGGTAGTTAACTAAATTAAGAGCTAACCTTTTAAAATAAAATTTAACTACATGAAATTCCCACTGAAAGCTGAAAGGTTGGAGATCCTTATAAGTCACAAAAATAATGAAAAATGCTAATTGTAATAATACTCATTTTAACCCAGTAAAAATATTATAGCAGTATATTGATCTGCCAAATTGTCCACACTGTAAGTCTGGTGAAAGTATTTCTCTGAGAAACTGGCAGCAGATCTAACACCTAGTTTATTGCATTTACAATGCAAAACCTGCCCCTTTCAAGGACGAGATTGTTTTGTTTGAGAGCTCTCACTAAGGTAAGTCTTGATGCAATTAACTGGGGAAGAGGTCTGAATGATTTCTGAAAATATGTTTATTAAGGATGTCTTGGAAAATCATCTTTTCCAATGTGAAGGAAGTCCACTTTCACTAATCTATAAAAGGGATGTTTCCATTTTGTTCAGGTAGAATACGAAGACAGAGAAGAACAGGGCTTTCTTAGACAACTTTGAAAGAAATAGACAAAGAAAATATTCTAGCTCTCCAGTTTCTAAAGAGATCAGTTGAAATAATTTAGCATTTATATTAGCTGCCATTAGAATCAATACGAAGACTATGAACACTACTATTCTCAGTGAATTCTGCATCAGGTTTCTAAAATGTTTATCAGATTATTTAGTATTAGAGAAGGTCTTTGTTTTTTTACTTCTTCCTCTATCTATTACAAAGGTCACAGTTTTAGCACTTTTTAGCACTGGTGAGAAAGGGCGAAGGATGTTGCATAACAAAGGAAAATGAGAATGATGAGCAAGCCAGAGGATGCAAGGCAACGTAATGTATTAATGGAAACACCATTGCATACTGCTAAGTTGTCTTTGCCTACTGACGACAGTCAGGTGTAAGAGGGTAGTGCATAACAGAAGACCTCTTTCTCCATGCCTAAACTTGTCCAGATATATGTGACATCAATGGCTGGGAATTCATCCCGTGTGAAAGCTGCAGGAACACTGCCCAGCAAGGTCTGCAAAACCTGCCCAAGACACGGAGCAGGTGCTTGTGTGCAATGACTGTGCCAGGCTTGCTGTTGTCACAGCTATATTTTAGCAGGGTTCAAACTACCTAGGCTTCTTCTTTAATATTAGCTTGTGGTAGGATGGAGATAAAAACCTAAATAACGCCCTCAGATAGGCCCATTCTACCTTTTAGTACTTTTTATCTTGCATGTTTATGTGTAAGAAAATATTGTGAACATACTTTATACTTTTGCAGTAGGTGTGAAAAGCCACATTTTGAAGGGATGAGCAGAGGGAAGAATCTCTTCATAGTGCAGTAAAACTCCACAAACTACACATCAGCCCTTCCACAATATCACATGTAATTCTTCCCCTTTACTAGCTAGAGCTATTTTGCAAAATTTTATTGTAGTCTTTCGAGTTCCTTTAAATTTACACTGACATTTTTACATATTGTTATGTTTTTGGTTACCTTTCTTACAT
>NW_009236158.1:0-1896 GCF_000690835.1 Fulmarus glacialis | reverse complement strand
TGATTCTATGATTCTATGATTCTGTGGTGAATTCTGTTTTTGAGGAGTAGGAGGAAAATGCATCTATCTTCTGTCAGGTTTAAGCCACAGTACAATCTGATTGCAGTAATTTTGCATCCAAACTTATGATTTCTATGGCACCAGCCTGCGGAAGGTTCATTATATGAATAGTATAATCATGTTTAACGTAGGAGATGCTTGTGCTGCTTAGTAGGCAATGTTTCAAGGTAAAGAAAGTTTAGAAAAGAAAAAAAAGCATCAGGAAACAAAACCTTTTATAGGGCTTCTTCACTTTGTGCAGAGTTGATGGAAGAAGGAGCTGCATCACATCATGTGATGGTTCATTACTTGCTAAATGAGTCATAACTGTGCCCACTTGGACAGCCAGCTCACACTGCTCTCAAAATCACAGCAAGCTTTTCTCTTGATGAGCCTCACGGGCAATGATTTTCTCCTCCTTGCCTTAACACTGGTTCTATGCACTGTGAGATTTTTCTCGCAGCACCTTTTGTGATAAAAAATAGGAGCCAGCTGGAAGCAATAGCAGTTCTGGCACCAGAGGTCAAGCACCGAGATTCTATTCTCTTTTCCATATATCCTGTTGTTCCTCTTGTTTTGGCCAAGTGGCTCCATTTATAACTATTACCAGCCAGAATGGACAAAACATTGTTCTGTGCTATGGAGTAGATAACTTCAAGTATGCAGTGCTTTGCAGAGGTACATGCAAAAAAATCTCGATGCCAAGCTTGCTATGCTTTGCATGCTGGACCTTCACCCTCCTGAGCAGCACCATTTGCAGCAGTTTTACTATCAGTATTGGCAGATACCCTGTCTGTAGTTGTAATGACAGGAGGATAATGCATGCCAGCTGCTTTGGAAAGAACACTTTCAGTATGCAGCAGCATTCTTAGATATGCTGGTATCTAGAATGTGATATCTATATGATAATATTTGGTGTTGGTTTTGGGGGTTTTTTGTTTGTTTGTTTTTTGTTTGGGGTTTTTTTTTACAGTAACTGCAATCCAGAAAAATAACCTAATCAGTGATTATGAGACAGTCTTTCAGAGGTTTTCATAGAATGCTATGAGCAGGACAAAGACATTCTCCTTAAAACGGCAATGCCCATAGTGATGTATATTGAGTGTCTTGTGTTCCTGCATCAAAGATGACAGCCCTTACTACTTTTTTTAACTCACATGACGTGGAATATATAGTTAAGTTTCATACAGCTGTATGAGAACTTCAAGAAATATATCAAGACTATTGATGTATAATTTTAAAGTATAATAGATTAGTCCTAGTTTCCTTGTGTTATGGTACAAATATATACAATATAATTCTAAACTCACCTACTTAAAAATGCCTATAATCCATTGGGTCTCTACTTTCTTTGGAAATACATTTTAATATATTGGATTTTATATTTTTATACATTTTTTATGATAGCTGAATAAGCCTATTTCTTAGCTTTCCCTCCCTAAAATCCAAGTGTAAATGAATATAAATATTGTTTTAATGGAAAATGTATAAATATTAAACTAAAATTCAAAACTAGGGTAGGCAAATACGGAACAACTGAAACACACAATTTCAGATCATATTTTGTAAGAAACCCTTACTCTGAGGGTACCTCCCATGTACCAGAAAGCAAAAAAAGACCCAAACTGTATTTTTTAGGAGAAACAGCATAGTTTCTTAGAAGCAAAATCAAAACTACCTGTTGTGGGATGAGTTGCATGACAATTTTCTGCCAGTAACTTCAAAAAAGTGATGATCACATTAAGTACCTAAAATTCCATTTATACCTGCTTCAATGTACCCGTAGAAATGAAATGGGTAGGTATATTCAACTATTTACAGCTACCAGGGTGTTGCATTCGTAAGGCGTGGCGACCT
>NW_009236157.1:1182-5034 GCF_000690835.1 Fulmarus glacialis | reverse complement strand
AACTGCCGCGCCACGCCCTTCTGACGCGCAACGCCCTGTTTGCCCGCCCTGTTTGCCTGCCCTGTTCGCCGCACTCAAACATATTGCAAACCACTTTTTTTTCTGGGATACGAAAAAAGAATTTAGCTATGTTGGGGAAAATAATTGTCATTCAAGTAAAAGCGTGTTTGTGTGAATTTATGAAATATTATCATAAATGGAATAGCATGACATATTTCCAAATAGCTTTTTTTTTACTGTTTTGAAGAGTTATCAGGTTCAGAAAGTGACTAGGCAAAACAGGTTTTTTAATCAAACAATATTATTAAGATACTGAAAGAGTGAGCAAGATGTTAATAATTTTAAAGTATAACAGCCATGAGTAATGTCAACATTGGAACAGATGGAATAACAGCCTAAACAATTGTAGAGAAAAATAAATCTAATTCCCTTACTACAGTAGAGGAATTTTTTCTAAGGTATGTCAGATCTAAAATTGACATTAAATGTTTTGCCAACACTGCTTTTCTAGTGTCTATATCCCGTAATGTGAATCAGATAAACAGTTCTGCACCAGAACTAGAAATATAATATTGGAAACAATTTTTAAGCTGACATTTTAGGGAGATTTACATTTTGTAATGAGCTTGTCCGCAGATGTTTTAAAGGCTGAACTAAATTCAACAATCCAAGCAAGTAAGCAAGCAATGCTTTTGTCTGCATATTCCATCTGACTGGGGAAAAAAAAAAAAAATTAGATTTTAGAAAAGAAGCTTGACTTTTGAAGTTAGAACTAAAATCCCATGCATCATTCAGGCTTTCTAACTAGTCCATTTAGTACCAGTATATCTCACAGCACTACCTTTAGCTGTTTCTAGCTGTATTTCTCACCAGGACAACAGAGCCACAGGTGAGAAATAACTTGATTTGGTTATAGGGTTAGATCTGCAGAAGAAATATGCTACCTTAGTTTTGGCTTCCAAATCTTCCAAATATAATGATTCAGTACATAATACTGGCTACTCAACACTAAGTCTTTTTTTTTTTTTTCTTCCTAATTGTCTTCTTTATCAGTGTGTGCTTTTGTTTGAGCAAAAACTTTTCAAACATACGGTTCCAACAGTACCGCACACACATCTTCTGACAGATTTGGAAAGTGTCACTACTTCTGAAGAACTGGGTTCTACCTAAAAATCAGGCCAAGAAGTCGTCCAACAATGCTGTAAGAAGTCCAACAGCAAAGAGACTTAAATTTAGTAATATTAACCTCAATACAGTTTTAAGTGTTTTATACATTCTACATGAATCACATCAGCCTTTCAGTATCACTGAGGGGTGTTACACTTATATTTTCAATGGGACAAAACCTCAAGAAATTCTGTTTCCCCTCCCAAGTGCATGGATGCCTGTTCTATCTCTTCATTGCAACTCACTGTCTCCTCAATTACCTCTGTCTATAGGGCCCTTCCATAGGCTGATCACTGAAATGATCAAGGCTAAACCAATAACACTTTCTTTTTCCCTCTCTCTAAATTAGGGAGAATGACAACAGTAAGTCATTTTACCCTGTGGACCAGCAAACATCTCCATCCACAAAATGAAGACAGCAAAATGCAACACAGACAGAAGTTGAGCGGCCAATGCCACAGGTGAGCAAAGGTATCTTTGAAGACAAATATAACTAATAAAAAATAACAGAGCAAAATAACAAGCTCACTGGAATAGATTCATTACTATTTGTGAATGTTTCTGAGACAGTAGGTGAATTATTTCTTAATTTTCGCAGAACATCTTAGTAAAAGTTAATGAATGCTTACACCAAGACATGTTTTACTTCATAATAGTGCTGTGGCTTCTCATATATCTCTTAAATTCTAAGCAGGATCTTTGTGTGACTATATAGCACACTTGGTGGAATTACTGTATAGAATCTCACATAGAATGTTTTCTTATAGTATACTTTTTTAAGAATAAGTTAGGCTAAAACCTGTCAGGAAAGGTGTAGGCATATTTCTTCCTGCCTTGGGGTAGAACTGGCAGCTCAATAAGCATTCAGTTTTTGTGATTTTTCTGTGATCACTCTATTTTCTATGATTCTGTGTTGGAACATTTTGTGTTCATCACTTTATTATGTTATAGTTTATGCACCTCTGCTGAGTTAGCAACAGAAGTTTATCAAAACACTATTACTTACAAGTGAAAGACTCTTCCTGAAATTTGCAAATTACTTGGCTTCAGACAGCTTTATGTAAGATCCTACAACTTATTTATTTAACATTTAAATTGGAGTAATCATCTGTAGTCCTGAAAATCATACAGTCATTGCCTACTGTCCTATACAAAGAGAGTAATCACTGCAGCATCTCTTCCTTAAAACAAAGAAATACATTGTGGACTATTGCCCGGAGAGAAAAACAACTGGGTTAAGAAACAGGAATCTAAACTTGCCAAAAAGGAAAGATCTGAGCCTGTGCAATGTCCTTTAATTATTGAGGTCTTGTGGTGGATTGACCCCAGCAAGCAGCTGAGCAACCACACAAACTCATTACAGGGAAGTTTAAAATTCAGTTTTACCCGATCCTTTCCTGCTTCCAATATGTTATCATGGGTGAATTCACCAGATTTCAAGACCGTGGATCTGTGGCCATGAACTTACCTGAGAAGACACATTAGGGATCTTTCAGTGTGCATCTGTTCCCAAGGAAAGACCTGTTTGATTGCATCTTTTAAAAGTGCACCATATACCACACATTAGCTCATTTTCCTTTGATATTACTGACTCTGTAGGCATTATTCAGATGTGATTTCACTGACAGTAATTCAAAGCAGGAAAATCTTTCCTCATCTACTGTTCCCATATTTAGTGAATTTAGTAGAGCTATGGCAACTCAATGGACTTTCGTTTTAATCTTTCGCACCATTTCACTATGATTTTTACTCCTTCTGACCTCTTACATAAAGATTTTTTTTATATTGCTTATTATTATCTTTTTTCTGGTAATTACTTTCCTGTACCTTGCAAATCAGTAAGTAGCTATTTTAATTTTCAAAGCTACTTTCCTAATATCTTTGTAAGTAATGGCATGAAATACTTTGCTGGCAAGCATCAAAATATAATGAACTAAGCCACAGGTGAAGCTACAGTCATTTTGAGGGGTTCCTTTTAATTATCAACATTTTATTGTATTTTGGTTTTAAGCAGGTATTGATTTTTAAATTAATCATGCAGTTCTACATGGTACGATATATCCATGGGCTGTAACAACTGAAGTAATATTACAGGAAACAAATGTCTCTCCTACAGTTCAATTTTTTTTTCAGATAGAAATATCAGATTTGAATATCAAACATACGGTGACATGAATGGAACACACTGCAAGGCTTAGTAAAGAGATATACTGGCAAAGATATTTCGATGACATCATATATCTGTATTGATAGCCCTGTGAAGAAATTGCATTTGAGGAGTTAGTGATCTTGGGAAAGCCATGTCTGCTCTATCAGACCTTGTACTTAAGGTTTGGGAAGCCCATATGTGAGTATGGGCAGCTGCTGCAAGGGAATCTGTTGGAGTGCCCCATGCCAGCCTGTGCTCCGTGCTGGTGGGTATCATGAAAGAGACAACCTTCCTGCTTGTCAAGGGAAGACATATGATTTTGTGCTTTTGTCCTGGTTCTGGCTGGGACAGAGTTAACTTTCTTCCCAGTAGCTTGTGGGGTGTGCTGTGTTTTGGGTTTGGTATGAGAGGAATGTTGATGGCCCATTGATGCTTTGACTGTTGCTGGGTGATGCTCGCACGGGGCAGGGGGAGCACAGCCGGGGTGGTGGACCCAGCTGGCCAATGGGGTATTCTATACCATCTGACATCATGCT
>NW_009236157.1:0-987 GCF_000690835.1 Fulmarus glacialis | reverse complement strand
TTAAACGTTTTTTATCCCAACCTGCGAGTTTTCCTACTTGTGCCCTCCTGATTCTCTCCCCCACCCTACTGGAGTCGGGGGGTGAGCGAGCAGCTGCATGGGGTTTAGCTGCTGGCTGGGGTTAAACCACGACAGCTTTACACAAGATAAAAGGCATCATGATATGGGAGGGAGACTGAACCTCTCCACAGGTGGGATTTGTGCAGTGTGTTGTGGGAAAATACATCTGGGATCTGCATGAAAGCAGGGTTCCCAGCATGTGAAGGGATGTAAGATTTACTTGTAATCTATATTGCTTTTTTTTCATTGTATTTATTAAAGCAGCTATTTTATTATGCCATTTGTTGTTGGGTCTTTCTTATTGAAATCCAGAAGGAACTCTGCACTGTGCCTCCCCATCCATGGTGCAAAACAGCATCTAATCTATCTGTCTTTGTAAAGTGCTATACATGCATTTATAAAGTTCTTTAAAACATTCCAACCTGATTAGATTGGAATCTCTCTTTTTCCACAATTCTACGATTTTTTTGTCCGTTTCTCCTTAACCTTTTTCTTTCTTTTCCAGTTTCTTCTTGTTTCTCTCCACCCTTTTTTGCTTGCTATTTTTACAATAAGAGCAATAATGGGGAAACAAATGTGCTAAAATTTTCATTTTGCCTCTTCACGAAGGTCTGGCTAAGTTTCTCTGGGAAAGGATTCTACTTCTATGGCTCATCTTAGACTCCTCAAGAGGAAGGCTTAGAAGGCACAGTGATGCTCACTACATTAAGTGTAGTCTTCGTGTGTCTCACTCGGCACATTTTAAGGAGGTCTTGTTTGGAGGTGACAGTCATTAGTCAATGAAAGAATGCTCTTGGCTACAACACACCTTACCCGAATGAAAGAACCTACTTGGAAGAGAAAGGATGTAGCTTACCTGAAGATGATTAAAAGTAAGTTTAAGATATTTGAATTTTATCTGGGCAGCAAACAGGAGGAGCTGGAAGC
>NW_009236156.1:11931-13821 GCF_000690835.1 Fulmarus glacialis | reverse complement strand
GGTGGGTGTCCATCTCTTTTCCCAAGTAACAAGCATAGGACAAGAGGAAATGGCCTCAATTTGCACGAGGGGAGGTTTAGATTGGACATCAGGAAAAATTTCTTCACCGAAAGGGTTGTCAAGCATTGGAACGGGCTGCCCGAGGAAGTGATTGAGTCACCATCCCTGGAGGTATTTAAAAGACGCGTGGATGTGGCGCTTAGGGACATGGTTTAGTGGTGGACCTGGCACTGCTAGGTTAAGGTTGGACTTGATGATCTTAAAGGTCTTTTCCCACATAAATGATTCTATGATTCTATGAACCAACATGGCTATAAAACCAGTGCCAAAAGAAATGAGGTCTCAGGCTGCTCCAGTAGAGGCTGGAGTGAGATATGCCAGGTGAGAGCTCACCAAGCTCACTCTTGCCTAGCTTTATGTTTTTTCTAAAGTCATCATTTCCCTGGGACTTTCTAGACACAAGCACCAGTGGGGTGTGGACGTCTTTATCTATCTCCCTCAGTGTTGACACAAAGTCAAAACACACTATTATAGCAATTATTCTCAAGTTAACATATATGTTGAAACACTTACTTTTACAAGCATTTTGTTCCAGTTTCCCAAATTTACAGACTTTAATACCTGTGCAAATGAAGGCCAGGAGAAAGGAGTTCATCCTGGCCTTTTTATATTCACTATTTGTTGTCAGTCTGTTTATTTTCACCTTTCTCCCCATGATACAATTTATGTACATTTTTATACAGGCATTTAACCATTTGAGTTCACACTGTCTGTTTCAAACATACCCGACTCTAATGCCATTTTTCTCATGTCCAGTCATCAGACTCAGAAGACACTTGAAGATGTTGGAGGAGTCATTCTTTGTTCTCCACATCCTCAGACATTATAGTAGTTGAGAACTATGAAAACAGCACTCTCGTTTATTTCCCATCTACCCTTACAATGAGAACTGCAGCACAGACATCTGTGATGGTCAACAGAGTAACTCGGGTATTGTGGAGAGGAGCATTTTGGGTTCTTTCTCTTCCCACTGCCGTCTGTCCAGTAAAAAAAAAAAAAAAAGCATCATGCAAATGGTTAAAGGCTGCTTGTCTGCCCTGAGGAGGATGCAGTGAGACAAAGCCCAGCATCTCTGTGTTCTGGCTGCTCATTCACAAGCCGTCAGTGTCACTTCTGGTTCTTACCTGTGCGTTCCTACTCTCCATGCACTGATGCTGACCCAGGACCTACCTCAGGTTGACTCCAGTTTCCAGCTTTGTAACGTGCACTGGAAGTACCGCTGAGACTATTTGAATTGGAGAGAAAGACTTCCTTTCTCCCTCTTGAGGTTAAAGCCAGACCAGCTTGGAACCTCTTGCTCAGAGCAACTGCTTCTTATCCAAACAGCTTCTCCTTCCCAGACAGCTCTGCACAATACGCCGTGTATCCCCAGCTCCTCCCAAGCACAACCAACACTTGGTCTCCAGCATCAGCAGATGCTGTTCCAAAAAGCAGAGAAACCTGAAAGCACAGAAGAAATTAAGCACCTCTTGCCACCAACCTAATCCGACGTAAAGCTGTTAGCCAGAAAACAGTCCCTGTGGCTAGGCTGCCAGCCCAGGAATTGAGAGATACTGTGCAGCTCCTCCACGCTGCTCGCCTGTACCACTTCCCATCCATTTCCTTCTAGACCGACTCAGTCTTCTGAAACAAAAAGACCTCTGTTAAAATATGCCTTTTCCATTAAATCAATAGAAGTCCTTTCGGTTTATATCCCGGTCATCTGGAACAGGCTCTTCTGGCCTTTTGGGGAAGGAGGAATTTACATCCATAATTAGCCTTTGAAACAAAAGCAGTTACACCGGATGGAAACCAAGGGCCCTTCCCTTCCACAGCATTGCAGCACGAGAC
>NW_009236156.1:0-11900 GCF_000690835.1 Fulmarus glacialis | reverse complement strand
TCAGCAGGAGACAGAGAGACGACAGGTCCTGGTGTACCCTGGGCACGTGGACTATATGTGCTATTTTTCTTAGGAAAACGAAATTCCTTCTGTTTGTCTCAGGTTTTGGGTTGTATCAGTTATTTTAGGTATTTAAGTAGTTTCTCCTTCCCTGTATTATTTACGCTATTAACCTTTAATAGACCTTGCAGTAAAGATAGGCATATTGGCCCCCTGGGGTAGACTTGTTTTGGTCGTTGCCTCTACAACATCCTCTTGGGAGGAAGGAGAGAGCAGGGAGCCTCCCCAGCCGCACATCCTGCAGGAGAGCAATGCTCAGCGAGGTCCCCAGGCCCATCCTGCTCCAGCAGTCGAGCACCTAACCCTGCTCATGCGTGCCTCCATGTCCCTCGGCAAAGCAACCGTGCCTCAGCACGCAACCGCGAGCCCACGGGCTTGTAGCTGTTCTGGTTTGTAGAAGGGAGTTATCTAAGCAATGCCCCACACAAGGAGACCACGTCCTCTGCCATCTCTGGAAGCCTCTCACCTGCGGGGTGTGGGACGGGCAGCAGTTAAAGCCAGCCCTGTCCTGTCCCTCTGCAGAGCCAGCACACCTGGAAGTACTTCCAGTACTGAAAAGAACAGAAATCGCCTGGCCTTTTCACATACAGGAAAAAAAAGTTGTAAAAAGAGAAAAAGAAAAAAACATCTATCGACACTTCTCTTTAAAAGAAATTTGCACTTCTTCAAAAGCTGGAAAAAGAAAAAGACATCCATTTTCCTTGGAGGAGACTCATTTGCAGAACATGTCCGTTTTCTCCCTGGCTTCAAGGGGAAGGTTGTCAGCATACATGTTCAGGTGCTGCTTTCCCTGTAAAGCCGAAGATGGCGTTTCCACATCACCTTTGCCTTCTCCACCTTATCCAGGGCAGGGCAGAGTGAGACCAAAATAATGCAGCAGGCGTAGTCCCTGTCCTCCAGGGCTGGATGCCTTTCCAAAGGTGGCATCTGCACTTCACTGCGTGTTCCCAGTGTTGCACTTCGGGTGAAGTACCGGGCCCGGCTGGGTGCCCTCTTCCCATGTGTCCTGGGTGCCTTTGGTGCAACACCTGGGGAGAATGCCTTGAGCACATTTGCCACCATGTGTAGATGGTAGGATAAGAGGGTTTCTAGGATCACTGGGTCATTTGGTCTGACCTCGCGTGCCTCCCGGCCAACCCATTTAGGTCTTGCCTCATTGCTTCCCAAACTTCCAGTTAATGGAGAAGGCGAGCTCCATCCTGGTCCCAGCTCTGGTGGTCAGCTTAGCCCTTGGTGCAGAAACAAGGCACGACCAGGCTGACAGGAGAAGGATTCTCTGTGCCACCTCAGAGCAGCCTCCCATCCCCACCACCGCTTGCCTCTGAGCAAAATAAATGGCGCAATCAAAGATAATCGGCACAACTATGCCATTACCCATTGCCGTAAGTCTTCCTGGTTCTGCTGAAGTCCTGAGATGTGGAAGGATTCCCCAGAGGTCATATCAGGGCAAAACCACTGGGGCTGGAAGGGTGCAGAAAGCTCCCTTGCATCGGGCTGCACCATAAGCCTGACAGATTCTGAAGGAAGAAGCCACACCTGGGTTCTTCCCCTGAACAGCAGATGTTTGCTTTGGGAAGTCTATGATAGAGAAGGGCTGGAGCAGAGCGTTTCTCCTGTGCACCAGAACTTGCCACCCAACTGGCTTGAGCACGGTGGCATCTACCCTACGATGCCAACATCCCTGGGGCCAAACACCTCCCATTCATTTCTGCCTGATGCTCCTAATCACTGTCACTAGCCAAAAAAAAATGCTAAAAAGGGGAAACGGCCTGGGAGGGAAAAACCCCACCTTGCAGGGACAAAGTGCACGCTCCCCACATGTCTGAACACACACTTCGCCACATACACACAACCAAGACCTCAGTGGCCCAAAATAGCACCTGAGCACACAAGTGACCTGTAAAAGCAGCCAAAAAAATCAGTTTTCAGCCCATTCCTGGGCACACAACAAAGTCGAGTCTGTGGGACCCAGCGCGACATAAAATAAGGCTAACCCATGCAACCCCTGCTTCGCAAGTCGTAAATCTGGGGTGGAATTTCTCTCCCTTTTCTTCTTGGTAAGCGTTTCCCTTCTGCGGCTGTCGGATGCAATTGGAGGCCAGGCTGCCATCGTCTTAGGTTGGGATTTGGGTAGGAGGGGGAGGGAGCTAATCCTTTTTTCATCACATTAAATTAAACTATAAACTATACCTTTTAATTCCTTCTAATTAAATTTCTCACTGGAAAACAGAAATGTTATTTCTTAATATTTTTTCACAAAATATGGCAGGAAGCACTTTGGAAGAGGCGTGCCTCAGCGTTGCAGGCAGCTCTCCAGGGTGTCGTGGGACATGCCTGGGGCTCTCTGAGAGCTGAAGACCACTCCACGGCTGGCAGCTCCGGAGCCCATCACACTAGGCTGGCTCACCTCCACACGTGCATTCAGACTCCGGGAAGAGGGGAGAGCGCAAATTCAGCTGCGGTGGTTGCCTCCTCAGTGGATGGATCCAAGGTGCTTTGGAGGAAGGAAAAAAGAAGAATCACTGGGGCTTTTTAATTTTTAAAGCAAAGCTGTTTGGGAGCCCAGTTTCAATTAGCTTTCAATGGGCTGCATCCCCTAAATCACGAAGGGGCTGGCTGGCTTACAAATGCCAGGCGTTTCTCTACCGACACAGAAATATAGCTAGAGCTTTGCAATTCTAAAGCATTTAAAAGTAATTGGTATTTTCCCCTTTACGTTCCAAGATGTGCTCATGGGAAGTAACCCAATAGGCAGGAGACTGTCTCCGAGGCCTCTGAATTATTCTGGCTTCACGAAGGAAGAAATCCAATACAGCAAATTGCAGCGAGAAGTCAGCTGAAAGCAAGGGCATGCTAAGAAGGAAGCAACGTGTCCTTCTCAGTCCTCCTGGCTTAGTGAGCAGAAGGAGTTTCCATCTGCTGTTCAGATCACCAGCAGCACAGCAACCCAGTATCGCTGAGCCGGATCAGAGGGAGCTACAGCAAGATCAGGCACCAGCTCAACGGAGTGGAGAAACCCAGATCTGACTTGGGGACACGTGCATCACGACTGTGTTGGAGGTGGTATGTCCTGGGTTGCACACCCATGATCAGGAATTTCAGATTTCAAAAATAGTTGGTGTTCCTTTTGCCCAAGCTGGTGAGGATAATGAGATGTGAACAGTGGTAGAACTGTCTTCCCAGGTCAGCAGGCAGCCTGGAGCCACAGTTCAGGAAGAGACAAACCACACAGCGTTTACCTCCAAGGCTGAAACACAAACACGCAAGTGCCAGCTCTGGCACGAGCTGCTCGCTTGCAAAAATCTTAATTCCACATCTACATGCCTCCAAGCAGGACCATGTCCCATCAGCACCAAAACAAGAGTGAGCTCTACCCCTGAGTGAGGTGATTGAATTAGAGAAGCTGTCTCCATCTGGAGGGTACCAGTGGGGAGTGAGAATTTGGGGGAGAAGGGGTGTGCAGAGCTTGCTACCCCAGAGCATCTACCTTTGTGATGGGTGAGGAACCCTGGCAGATAGCCTTCACGAGATGGGAAGAGACACCTGATCTTGTAACCAAGGTGCGGGGTCTGAGACTGAAGGACTCACAACCTCATAGATGGGTGAAACAAATCTCACAACTTCAGCCACTGGCAAAGTAAACAGCCTTACCTGAGCTTTCTTGCCCAAGGCTACTCTTGCAGACAAGGCAGAGAAACGGGCTTTTCTAGGGAGCCCTATTTTTGAGCTCAGCCTGACAATGAGGTGAATTGAAGAATGCTCAAGAAATGGGCTGGATCTAGAAGCAGCCTACACAGCCAGCATGTCTGGGCTTGGGACACCTGGCACTGGTGTCTCTGGAATTGACGGGCGAGGTCCCAGGTGAGCAGGGGGTCCCTCACAACCACAGTTAGACCTTCTGGTACCTAAACTCCGTCCAAATCCCATTTCACACACCTCAACCCTTCAGGCTTCCTTTCCCCTGCACCACTGAACACAGAACTAAGCTTCTTCCATTCCCACCCTAGGGAACAGTCTCCAACACTCAGAGCACTCACTGATGTCCTCAGATGGAGACCTCTGAGCTCACCCTACCATCCCCTTCCAGCCCCCTCTGCCCCTGGACCTGAGTCCTCCTGATGTGGGGAGGTCCTGTCACCCCACTGGTGTTCCTCGCTGGCTAGCCGCTGCGTTTCGGGATCCTGCCAACAGCTCCACCTATTCAGCTGAGAAATATTCCCCAGCCCGAACCCAGAGGGGCTGGCAGCCACCTCCTGACCTGCACAAGAGAGGAATGTCAGGCACGTCGTGAAATACAAGTCCTGCTTCCCAGAACTGTCAGGCTCCATTAGCGCCAGAGGGGCCTGACAATGTAAGGGTTTTAAACCCCAAACCACCGCACTAGCAAAGTTTCCTTTGCTAATGAACCACCCACAAGCTGAAACGCAAGTCCAAGGCACGGGCAAGGCGTCGTGAGCGAGAGAAACGCAGGCAGACGTGCGCACACGTTCTTCTCTATGCATTTTCAGAGAGGCTCCTTTCCCCTTCGTAAGGCACAGCTGTTTATTTGCTTTTTCGGTGCTGCATCCTCAACCTGCCTTTAAAAGTAAACCAAGCCTCAGCTCGAAGGCACTAGCTTTGTTCCATCATGCTGGAAAACAAAGCAAACCTACACAGAGAGCCAGCTAAGACTGCGGGAGACATCAGACATGTTACTAAACCCTAACACTAGCCGATTCTTGTTTAAAATGATATTTGATGCAGAAAGCATAAGAAATCAGATGCATATAGATGCAAGAAGTCATCCCTAAAGTCTCCCAGGAACCAAATCAGTGCCTCCAAGCCCCAGGTTTATATGAGCTCTATGCTTTCCACCCTGATGCAGGGGACAGTAACTTCTAACACAAGGACAGATGAATGCATGGGTCATGTCACCACGTGAAGAGCAGGCAGCGCCCATCAGCAGGGCGAAGACGAGGAGCGAGGGTCTGGTGAAGAGAACTTTCTGAAATGGAGTAGCTGAGGGAAAGGAAAAGTCACGATTTAAATCCTGTTTAACCCAGGGCAGAGCTGAAATCACTTCATGTCCCTGGAGAGCACCTGAAACACCCCGCTACTGGTCTCTTCTTATTGCTTTCCTGCCAGCCCTGTGCTCCAGCAGCACCGCGCTGGTCTTGTCTGTGGATGCAGAAGGGGCGTGGGAGACGCACCGAGGGGGTGACAAAGGCTGGGGGACTGGTAACAAATCTCTCTGCGCTTTTAAAGGGTGGCTTCTAGCAGTGGCGACAGAAGCACCGAGGGACTAGGGGCTCACGGGGTCAAACACCGTCTAAGCAGGGGTCTGAGCAATCCGACCAACCCCCGTATTTTTTGATGCAAGTATTTAAAGGGAGAAGGGAGGGAGCACTCAAACCGCTCCGAAGTTATATATTGACCACACAGGCTTTCCCCATCAGTTCTGGGCTCTGGGGATTCTGGTGGACATCCTGAACCCCTTTTCGTGTGATGAGACCCAGGATGCAGTGGACAGGCTCCAACCCTGGGTGAGAAACAATGCATGGTAGGAGAGGGTGGCAATGCAGGGCTGGGTCAGTGCAGGAGTCCTGCCTCTCTGGACCCTACCCAGAATATTGCTTTACCATTTAAAGTTCAGATATTGAAATAAAAAACCTGAAGTGACAATTCAAATGCAAAGAGCATGTGCTGTTAAGAACAGATCAGAAAATTTCTCCTATTCCTTCACAAGTCCCCTACTTCCTCTCCACCCCCACCAAAACCCCATGCAGCAAAGCATCCTGCCCTTTAAAATGTCTGTATTTAACATACTAAATACTCACGCTATTTGGTGATGATCCATTTGGTAGGTTTTTCAAGGTCCAGATACCAGAAAAAGAACCCAAGAAGGAAAAAAAAAAAACACCCCACAGATATGCCAATCAAAGAAGGAAAAAAAAAGGACACTAGCACTTCATACACAATCCAACAACATGGGAGGAGAAGATGTGCTCGCACATTACAAAAATCTTGAGAGAACAGCCTTGCAGGGGACTAAAGCCTTCTGTGCTCAGTGCAGTGTCATATAGTTGTGTCTACGCTAATACACTTTGCAGATTTAGGAATAAGTAAAGCTGGACTCTAATGTGCAGTACACTCAAGAGGTCATTAGGAAAACAGTACAGACATCTGCAGTTAACGAAAAAAATCAGTGGAATTATACACGTACAAAAAGTTACAGGAACATGCATTTGGGAGGAAACAGGTACTTAAATTAATCCTTTCCAAATGAACATATGCAATAAAAATGGAATTAACACCTGTGCAGATAAAATACTTCTGCTCCCTTACATGGTGATGCTCGCATTGCATTTTCAGTTGCTTCTAATAAGATTCCTGATAGCTCTGAAAACATGACATCATCTCTGTAATGGTGCAAAGAACTGCAAGTTACACAAGGCTTTACTTCTTGATCTTGTGGCATTGTTTTGTAGATAATTTTCCCTGTTAATAACAAACAGGATTCAGGAACTTTCTGACCTGCAGGAGTTTGGAACATTTTTTTAAGGGGGCAAAAGAAGTACCTAATACCCATTTTTCATGATAGCGTGTTCAAAAGTAACCTCAGTGGAAATGAGGAGAAGGAGACGTAGAGAGAAGTCGCTCAGAAACTGTGCTCAACAGGCCAGGGAGGGAAGGAGGGCTGTGAAGACCTGTAAGTGCTGTTACCTGTAAGTAACAGCAGTTCACATTTAAACAAACAAGTTATTTTAATAGCTCTGCAACTTGAGCATTCAAATTAATATAATTTTATCCTGGGTAATATCAACATCTAAAGAGCAATGCAATAATGGGATTTTATATAATTATTAGACTTCTGGTCCCTAAACATTTATATCTAAACAAGGCATATCTTAGTTTTCTTCGCTATTTTGTTTTTATTTGGTAGGAATGTCAGTCAGTCCCAAGGCTTTTTTTTTTTCCCCTCTTCTTCACCTTCTTGAAGACAGGTTTATGCTAAGAACCATCCTTCGGATTTTTTCTTCATTCTTTAAAATATTAGCTTTTACAGCACAGATCTTGTCTTGCTGGTCTTTAATCAACTGTTCCAGTTCAGCCAGATCAGCTTTTAATGGTTCTACAGCACTGTCTGTGATGCTGAAAGAGACACAAAGAGCATAATGTTATTGGAAACATTATGCTGCTTCGGGTTACTTAAGCCTCCAAGAAAGTATATTCAATACCTGAAAGTTCGCAAAGAGTTTAAGTTGTGCCCACCCTTCCTGAAAGAAAGTTTAGAATAAGAAGCACAAAGGCAAAGCTAACAACATGGACAGAGTAGAATATTGTTCAAGAGAGATCACCCACAATTCAACAGTAAACAGTCACTTCTTGGCTAATCTAGTTTTTCTGCTCAAATCCCGCTTTCTGCTAAAATTCTGCTAAAAACTGCTTTGCAGTTATTTCAGCTCACCCTATGCATACATCAACACTTCTTTCATTTTACCCAGCCAAAAGCTGCAACCACCTGCCCAGGGATGCAGCAGCACCTGACTCTGTGGGATGTAACACAAGGACCAGAGAAGTTGTGGATGCCTCATCTTTGGAAGTGTTCAAAGTCAGGCTGGATGAGGCTTTGAGCAACCTGATCTAGTGCAAGATGTCCCTGCCCATGGCAAGAGGATTGGACTAGATGATCTTCCAATCCAAACTATTCTATGATTCTAAGGACACCCACCTTTTACAGGGGCCCTCGGGTCCTACCATGATAGACATGGTAACAGCCATCCCTGTGGGCCTCACCACAAGAGCTTAAAGGAGAGAAGCATGTGGCAGAGACGGACAAATGCAACTGCTGTGGAGGTTGCTGGACTGCTACCAGCTATTTCCTACAATAAACCAGCAGCAAGACAGCAGCAGCTGCCGGCAGCACCAGGCTACAGCAGACAGACGTCCGAGAAGAGGCAAGGTATATGAAAACTGACCCATCACTAGCTGCTGACAAGGGCAGGCAATCCCACACTAATAGGAAATTTAATAAATCCTATGCTAATAAACCACAAGTACACTGATGCATCTGAAGTGAATGGGGCTGTTTGGCTTTAAAACAAATATGCCCCCTTCTGTAATGCTTTGCTGATCTTCAGGAACGCTGAACAGCCAGGGAAATGACAGACAGAACTAGCTTGCTGTCATTCTGAATTACCCAGTCACTTTGAGGACTCATTAGCTAAAGTCCACATCTCAAAATCATTTAGTTTTCCCCTCCTTTCCACCACATTAGCATAAATCACAAAAAGCATTGCTGGAAATTGCACTAACATTTCCCCAATGGGATCCTTCAATTGTCTTTCACAGAAGCAAAGAAAACAAAGACATGCATCCAAATTCCAGTACATACGGGAAGCATTGTCTTCTTCGTGTCTGATACTCTGTAATTCTTTCCTGAAGGATTGGATATGCCTTAGTACTACACTGATCTGATTAGGATCTCATACGAAGCTTTGTGAAGTGCTGGAATATGCTGCGGCAGTCTTAGCTCGTGAAAGGAACCGAGTGGCTCTGCTGAGGGGACGCTAGCCTGCCCGCAGTCTCGCACGAAACAGCTGGCCTTTGTAAAGCTTGGTTTGACATAAATCTGCAAACAAAATCAGCTGGGCAGTTCCTTCTTCCCATTCCCCCGCTCCTTCTGCACCAATATCAAGGAGACAGTCTTGTCCTTAGTACACTTTGCCTGGGAACTCAGGGGACATAAGAAGCCAGCGAAGCATGTACAGTCACTGTGCTGGAAAACCAGCCGAATTATAAACGGCAAGGCCAAAGTGGATCCACTGAGTAAGCACATGCCTGGAGAAAGGCCTGAGACTTGCTCCCTGTCGCTAGGTGTGGTGCAAAGGTGAGTGAGTCAATGCCTCAGTTTCTCCAACCGTAAAATAAAGCCAAACACCATTTCCTTTCTCTTTGCAGGGGTGGTGCATTCTGAGGCCAACCAGAGTTTTAAAGCCTGTCAAGGTTTTGGGATAGAAGGTGCTATGTAAGTGCAAGGAATTAACATCATTACACTTTATATGTGAACCAAAGCCCTAATTCCCACCCCAGCCAGTGGACTAAGCCAGCAGCTGTAAATTTCCAACATTTAACACATTGCTACCTACCTAGATAGGACTTAGCTAAGCATACCACACATACTTCCTTCTGCATGAATGAAGCACGTGGATTCAGGGAGCAGCAAATCTATCTAGGCTGACTGTGAATCCAAGAAGATCGATATCTAGCTTATGTTTAAGATCAGAGGACACACAACTGGAAGGGATGTTCTGTTTCCAGGGAGCATAAAGACACACTGGTGAGACAAGTAAGGCCAAAGAACCTGTTTCTAGGCTTGACCTCCTTGTTTCTACTATGCACGTCACCTTCACTCTCCTGGCTTTCCAATGTTGTTTTTTAACTTTGCACAGACAACCACAACTGTTATTAACACCATTGCAGAACACGCTGAATTCAATGGCACAAAGAGAGCAGGCTGTGATTTAGGAATCCACTCCTAGTCCCGATTCAAAATCTACTTTGTCTACTCAGCTCTTCCCCCATTCCTCCTTATATATTTGTGAGAAGAAGAAAACAAATCAAGCCCTCTCATATCACACAAACATTTGCATCTCTGCTGTCATGGTACATCATATGAAATTGAGCTGAAAAGACCTTAAGACTTTAACACTTCAAAAAACAATTCAGACTGTAAAAAAAATTCCCAAAACTAAAAAAATGACTGATGACAAATTTGCTTTGAAAAATGAGTAAAACTCTCCCCTTTCCTAAAAACAGAAATCTGTCTCAAGAGATAAATCAAACTTTCCCTGACCACACTCACCTTTGCTCTTTCTGTAGAGCTTCTGCATGCTGTCTGTTCTCGTGCCGCCACATCTGCAACTCGTTCTTCATGGCATCCATGTCTTCTTGAATGTAATCCATGATCCTGCCAAGCGTAAGGGCACTCCGGCACAGAGTCTGAATAGAGACCTGAAACTTCTCAATTTCTTTGGCTACCAAGTCTCTCTCTTTCTTCCTAGCTGCTTCCGATACAAAGGGCGTCTCCTATTAGAAAGGATGAATGAGAAGGAAAGCATCAAAACTAGGGAAAATGGTTGTTGTGTATGACTTACTGAACGAAGAATGTTTTGGAGACTGCTAACTGTGAAGTATCTGGAGAAATGTTCATGACAGACTGCAATGAAAGAGAAGAAACAAAGCAATAGTCTAGAAATAGATGAGCAGAAAGCATGCCACATCCAAGTCACCACTGCTACAGAGGACTGCTACAAAACTGTTTCAATAGCATCAGCAATATTAAATTGTTTTTCAGATCACAAGTGCACAAAAGTAAAATTAGTATTCGATCCTATAAATGATCTCACTAATGTTCTCATTCTTGACATGATCTTTCCCAAAGCAAGTGGGTGTAGGGAGGGGGAACCTCCTTCACATTCAGTCTCACTTCAACCTATTTCTATATATTGAAAAGGAAATTTCTGTGGCTTAATGAGGCATCATTGAACAGAAGCTTTCAACAGACACGTAATACTCAACAACACTTTTGTTATCAATCTGCTGCTGCCACTGGCTGCCAACGCGTTAGCTGTGTAAATCACACATCCCTCCATCCTCCCCCTGTGCACTCTATAGGGCAAGGCTGGACTGTCACCACGTCACTCCAGGGCCCTGCACCAGGACTCGGTGGATTGGCATCTACTCAAGACTGCTGCAAGTCACAGTGCGTAACGACACTGAAAAAAAGGTCATGTTAAACTCTGGAGGAAGATGATTATGAAATCTGAAAGGCAGCAATCTGGAGAAGCAGAAGCATCCCCGCTCAGGATGGTATAGTCTACCATGAACGTTCATTGGATCTGTTTGCCACAGTGTTTTGCTGCTACTTGGGAGCTACAGCCGATGCTGAAGGGCACAGCCTCCTTCTAGTTCTCTAAATCAGTCCCTTCAAGACGCTTCTCTCCCTCCACTGTCTGTATCTGGATTTCCAGCTCCTAATGCTGGTCCTAATAATAGCACTTCACGCTGCACAGCTGAAATAGACGGCGGTTATTCCATGCCTTGTACTTCTGTTAACAGTGGTTGTAAAATCATGCAGGCTGCAGATGTGGCCTCAATAAACTCCACTACTCAAAAATAATTTGGTCTTGTGCACACTTCCCTCATGTGCAGCCAGCAGAGTCTCTGTGGTCAATCTCCTGAAGCCTCCTAGCTTACTGCAAGTTAAATACAGGGAAAGTGTTTGCTAAAGCGGCGAAGTCACGAAGAGCAAAAGGATGCCATAAAAAGAGCAAAGGGATGCCACGTTACTAACAGGCTATTATAATCTTATTCCAGGAAAGCCTTCCCTGAAAACAACAATCACCATTAAAGAAAAGTCCACTGCTTTTTCTCCCCCTTCAAGAAAAACAACCTAATTTTTCTTTCTTTCCAAGAGCCCTACAGGTCGAATTCCCAAACCAAGGTTGTTTTTTTTTTTAAGACACACAAAACTTTAAGTAAAGTTTATTTAAAGCCATTTTGGTCATTTAATGTATGCCGGAAAACTAGAAAGGTCTTTCTCTACCACCGCAACCACAGGATCAACCAATTCCTAAGCACAGTTCCTAGCAGCTATATAAACACAGAGGTGGCAGTGTGCTTCTCTCTTGCTGGGACACCAAATCTACCACGCTGTCCCCTCCTGCCCTCCTACCCAATTGGCCTGTCTTCCTGTGCGAGCTGCGGGCTGTTTGTTCAGCTGCGTTTGGAGGCAGCAGGGACTACTGCCAAACACATTTCAGCAGCCCTTGGCTTACTGATGAACTCATATATATATA
>NW_009236155.1:0-5413 GCF_000690835.1 Fulmarus glacialis | reverse complement strand
GGTACGGCTGGAGGCGTAGCGGAGCCACCGCTGCCGGTGTCCGGCACTCCGATGCATGCAGAACACACCATCCTTTCAGACCTTGTACTCCTCACGCCGTGTGAGATGAACGCAGTCTCTACCGCCTTGCACGGTCGCTTACACAAGTGCAGGGAAGTCAGGGCGGGATTTACTGCTTCACGCTGACAGTTGTGAGGGCAAGAACAGGGAGACTGTGGAGCACCCCTTTCCCAAACATCTCCCGGGGGTGATGCAGGAGACAGGCAGAGCCGCACCGGCCAGGCAGCCCCCAGCTCCAGCACAGACAGGCACTGAGCACTGAGCTGTGCTCCCCTGGGAACTGCGTTATTCCCAGTCCCTCTGCTGTTGTGAGGACAGACCTTTCAGGATGTTTCAGGCATGTTTGATCCTCTTTCTTTACAAGGGGGTGGACTGTAAATGGTCTCTTGAGATCCTCTCCACCAGTGCTTCCCTCAGAGGCAGCGTAAGACTGTTCTCTTTATTGCCATGTGTAGCCTGACTGTGCTCTGGCTCAGTCTGCAAACTGTATTATTTAGGTGGGTATCTGATATATGTTTAGACTGGCAAAGGAAGACATTTAAAAATTAACAGTGATTATTACTTTTTTCCCCAGACCTTTCTGCAGGCATACAGGCTGAGGTATTTCTAAGCTTCTGTCTGCTGCAGCAAACACAACAGAGCATCTTTACAAGTCAGCCATTTACATTAGCCCCAATGGGGCTCCCTGTGCCCTCCTTGACAGCAGAGTCACAAAGTGGTGTGCTGCACAAAATACAGAGAGAGGCTTTTCCATTAGAGAACATCAAAACATCCATTCAGCAGCTTCAGAGGATATCTTTGCTCCAGTGAAAGCCAAGTTAAAAGTGTGGTTTATTCCTGTTTCAAGAGATATTTCCTCTTCTCTCGCCCCTCCTTTCTTTGCTGCATTTACAGCCTGAGAAGCTGAAGTCCTCAATTTTTAACCCATCTTGATGCAAAATGTGTTAGCTCATCCACACTGCTTCACTGCTTTCTCTCCATATAGGGGCCAATCTAGGGCTAAAAGAACGACTCTAAGCACCCAGCCCATATATATTTTTACTTCTTTGCTGGTGTCGTCATGTCGAGCTGACATCCAGACACACACCGGCCATGTTTTTCCTCTAAAACCCTATCCATGACTATACCCAACAAGAGAGAATCAGCTCAGCCTCTGCTTCTGTGGCTCTGTCAGGCTCGGATCCTCTTCCCTGGACCTCTGCTCGGAGCAGAGCCTTGTGTCAGTGGTGTAACGGGGCCCTGGGGTTGCCATCTCCAGCATGAGCTGCAGACATCCTCCTGCTGGGCTGTCTCCTCCTGACCATTCCTGTGGGACCTAGACCTGAGAGGTCGATGGTCAGTGCATCAGGGTCCATTACAGGTGCTCTTGACCCTTTACACTCATATTCCTTTGCTTCTTGAGGCCTTTCCTCTGCTGTATTCCACACCTTGTTTCCATCTTGCTCCCCACATTTCATAAATGGAAAGGGACACTTTTTGGTTTGGTTTGGTTTTTTTTTTTAATTAAAAGGCGTAACTCCCTCCTTTCATAATACAAGTGCATGCCAGCTCTACTTGTGCTTCATCAAAGCCAGAGAGCAATTAATTTGATTTTTTCTGCATTGACTGCATTGCCTAGTGCTAGATTTATAATTCCCAGTTCTGGTACCTGAGCACGTTATCGAACAACTTAAACAAAGAGCTTGAAAATGCTGTCTGAAAGTACGTGACTTTGTAAAACAAAATAGGATTATATTCTCAGCCCCACTCACTGCTTTGCGAGCTGCCTGCCATGCCAGGATTGGAGACAGAGGTAGAAGAAAAAGGTTTACTTACAGTAGTGGGAAGATCTATATCTCTTATGCAAATAGTAAGAATTACGTTGTCTTGGAAAGCAGATGTTTTTGGCAAGTGATCAAAGCTTGCTCATACAGCACATAGTTTCATCACAGTTTCATTGGAGTAAAAGCTTCCTCTCATGCTTCTAGCTCGGCTGGCATAAAGACCTGTTCCCACTTTTTATAGTTTTTCGCAGTATTAGCACTGGGCAACATACCAGTATCGTAATTGTATCTCAAATCTAAGGGAACGTGAAGCTCAGCAATGCCAGTATTACAGTGATATATGGGATGGTACCATTGTTTCTTCCTTTTTTCACAGTCTGGCCTTGTCTTGCTCCATCCAGCCCTGTTACACCTTTACACCTTCTCCTCCTTCCCAGAGCTGGGTCAGACCAAGCTCCCTGTGTGGCTTCTTGGCTTCAAGAGTAAGGACGAGGGGAGCGGAGGTGGTGGTGGGCTCTGCTGGTGGCCACCGTCGAGGCTATCTCCCCTCGGCTGCTGTTACCCAAAGTAGCTAGATTAAAACCAGCGCCAGCAGGATGACACCTCCACTGTGCTGTGCCGGCATTCCTTAAGAGTGGAAGGCATAGCTCATTATTTTGAGAGGTTTTGTCCTGTGAAGGATAAGAAACAGTTGTTTACAGGGAACTGACTGTCTCCGTGTTATCAATAAGTCAGCAGTGGCAGAGCTGGGAACAGAATTCAGCTTTTCACTCTCTGTCTCCAAGCACGTTCCCGATGCAATGAACAGGTCTTATAGATATTACATACATTTTAGGGAAATTTGAAGTAGGTGAAACCTTCTATTTTCATCATGGGGACACACAATACCTATCTGGGAGAGATTTGCATATTAATACAAATTGACGTACAGTTATGAGTTGAGCTGATGATAGTTCTGTTTGGTTTGGCTTGCTTTGTTTTTTGGTCTTACTTACGACAAATCTGGGAAATTACTGGGCCATGTTAGCAATATTATGTAATCTTCTGATTATATCCACTTTGAAGACAGGAATTTACAAAGATGTATCTAAAGATGTCCGCTTATTTTGTAGAAAGAACATAACTGCAGAGGTGACTAACTCTCCAGGTTTGAAGCTTCTCCTAGTTTAGGATAGAAAACACGTGGCAGTGTAACACGGCATGTGAGAAGCTGGTACCTAAGAGAGAAAAGCTGTACCCATGAAAAATAGAAACTGAATATGGAAGTGAGCAAGGGTGTATGACTATTGGATAGCCAATGTCAGGATCTGTATTCTGGAAGAGGTAGATGCAAACCCCTATTTTTGTTTTAGACGAAGCAGCATTCAGAACTTTGATCACACCTTGCGAAATTCCTACTGATTGAGATAAACTGATACTTATCTCTCATTGACCAAGGATGCTTTCCTAAACCTTTGCTAAAGCTGATATATTCTTTCAGGAAGTTACTGTAAAGGAAACTAAATTTTCCAGTGGGGGAAAAAAAAAATCGTTGTGGTGGCTCAAAAGTAATCTTCATTGGTTTTGCTTATAGAAATATTCTGAAAGAAGAACCCTTGCCTTGCTTGCCTTGTGTCATGGCACAGGGGTACGAACTGGAGGTACCATACTTCTGTTTGGTCTCTCTTCTTCTCCTGCAAAGGGAGTCTGTGTGAAGCCACCAGTTACTTCTCTAAAGTCTCTTTCAGGTAGACGAATACACAAGATCATTGAAAAATTGAGTCCCTTGCCAAGGATCCTGGATCCCATAGCAAAACACAGGCCTGTGACGCATTAAAAATCCATTAATCAAGATGGAATTTGAACCCACAGAAGCATTGTCTATATGGCTTTGAACCCAAATATAAACGTACTAAAATTGTGTAACCAGCAGCAGTATACAAGTATTTTGCAACACTGCATGACATAGCCAGCAAAACATATAAACATTTTAAATAAATAAGTGAGCAAGGTGTGAACTAAGACACGTACGGCGGATTTTGGGAAGCACCTGAGTGATAGAAGTTGCATGATAAAGAACAAGATAGCACAAGGGACCCCAAATAGGCAGGACATCCTGCTAAATACAAAGGGAGTGTGACAAAACCCAAACCAAGATAAATGTTATTGGGAGCAGATAAGATCCCTTTGAGGAGTGAAAGGGCCCAGGAGTAAAAGACAGCAAGTGACAGCAAGGCAAGATGGGGCAGAGAGAAGTTCTTCTTTCACCAAGGAGCTCTCCAGCCTGAACACCTCGACTGCCGTGACGTTGGCCTCGCAGCCAAGGCACCGAGGACCGTGGCCGGCAGCACTCGCCGGTTTGTGCCCCCACAGCCAGCTGAGGGTACAAGCTGGAAGACTAGCAATTGGGTTTGTGTGGTGAGAAATGGTGAGGAGGTGTGGGCGCAGACCACCAGCAATAAGTGTGTTGTTAACGCGTGCATGCAGTCTTGTTGTAGAGCTTGACGTGTGGCCTGGTGTGTCAGCCGTCTAAACACTCCCAGCGCTGCCACCTCCAGCTCCTGACTGAGGGATATACGGACATACGCGCTTACACACATACAACAGAGAGAGAGAGAGTTACTCATTTGCAACAATCTATTGCAAAATCCCGTCTTCTTCCAGGTGAGCTTACCTTACAAGTAGATGGAGAATAAGGCTGATTATTTTACAGATCCTCTGTAAAAAATGAAATTCACACTCTTTGCTTTGTATTTCTGTATTTTATTTTATTTATTAATTAGGTACTCTCCCATAAGGTTTTAAGTGGAAGTTTAACATGGCATTTTTTAATGTTTTACTGAAAGTTTAAATGATTGGGCTGCATCCAAGGAGTAAATTAAATTGTGGCCTGGCAGCCAAAGCTAGTACATGGGCTTGAGAAAAGAATTAAAATGTTGATACCTGAAGCCAAAAGGAAAAAAAGATACACGAGGGGATGTTTCTTTTTTTTTATTTGTTTTGTTTTAATCAAATACATTTCCTCAAACTCCTTATTGCAAGACAATAACTGCAATTCATCTTTGATTTAAAAATAACTGGTTGTATTTTTTAATTAAAGAGTAGCTGCACACCTCCTAGAAAACTACTGCCTAATATTTGGCTTGAGCAGACTGCAAAATACTGCATGAAATTTGCACGCACTGCCTGATTCTATTTTAAGGGAATCTTTTTTTTCTAAGTAAGCATTTTAATTCACTTTCCGACAGCTTTTAAAGCAACAGCTTTTGTCCTCCATGAGACTTAGATATCTCTTGTGACCTTATTATAAAAACAATACTTGAAATAAAAGGAAGTTTCAAATAATGGTAATTTGAAATAGTGACAAAACCCATAGGCTAAGCCATGACAGTGCGTAAGGAAGATGAACTCGTGCTGGTGATTGTGTACACAATTTCTGGTAAATATGGACTCATTGGTAGCTGTTGTTAATTAGAGGAAGATGACATTGGAAGATGGGAAGAAATTTATTGTCAACATCTCTGAATTTCATTTTTCATCCCACTGAAACTTTTTCTCCTGT
The DNA here is from genome assembly GCF_000690835.1 of Fulmarus glacialis. Lineage (NCBI taxonomy): Eukaryota > Metazoa > Chordata > Aves > Procellariiformes > Procellariidae > Fulmarus > Fulmarus glacialis. The sequence goes on along the minus strand of NW_009236155.1, from coordinate 49 downwards.
TACTGATGGGAAAATAATATAGGGGAAAAAGACCTTCATTCACACTGCA
>NW_009236154.1:0-1052 GCF_000690835.1 Fulmarus glacialis | reverse complement strand
GCTGGCTGTCTCGAATCACCTCTATGTCCACCTCTATGTGCTTCAGCTTAGTTTCCAGGAGGATCTGTTCCATGATCTTGCCAGGCACAGAGCTGAGACTGACTGGCCTGTAGTTCCCTGGGTCTTCCTTTTTTCCCTTTTAAAAAATGGGGGTTATGTTTCCCCTTTTCCAGTCAGCGGGAACTTCCCCAGACTGCCATGACTTCTCAAATATGATGGATAGTGGCTTAGCAAATTCATCTGCCAGTTCCTTCAGGACCCGTGGATGGATCTCATCGTGTCCCATGGACTTGTGCACCTTCAGGTTCCTTAGATGGTCTTGCACCTAATGTGGGGGTTGCTTTTCATTCTCCCAGTCCCTGCCTTTGCCTTCTGTGGCTTGGGTGGTGAGGCTCGAGCACTTGCAGGTGAAGACAGAGGCAAAAAAGTCATTTAGTACCTCCGTCTTCTCCATATCCCGGGTAAACAGGTGTCTTGTTTCCTTCTGGAGAGGGACCACATTTTCCCTAGTCTTCTTTTTATCCCTGACGTACCTATAGAAGCTTTTCTTGTTGCCCTAGATGTCCCTGGCCAGATTTAATTCTATCAGGGCTTTAGCTTTCCTAACCTGATCCCTGCCTGCTCAGACAATTTCTCTGTATTCCTCCCAGGCTACCTGTCCTTGCTTCCACCCTCTGTAGGCTTCCTTTTTGTGTTTGAGTTTGTCCACTGGTTATGTAGGAGTATACAACAGATTAATTCCATCGTGTTTTTGCTTAAAATTTGGTGATTAAACATACATGCAAAAATATGTGGTTTATTTCAGCTTCTTATAACATCTAATTTAGCAAAACTCTGATAAATTTCTCATATATTTACAAAATTAGTATGTTTTGGACACCTATTTTGGATCTGAATAAGAAAATCTATATATATATATTTGAATATTCTACCTACCCTTATTCTATAAAACATTATCATACCAATAAGGTGAAAATACAAAAATCTGTACTGTCATCACCTGTAGAGTAATATAAGACAGATATACACTCTTCACTGGGTAAAAAACTGGC